>NW_025960615.1:0-33052 GCF_023159225.1 Perognathus longimembris pacificus | reverse complement strand
ACTTCCTGGTATGGTTACTGTACTGGTAACTCCCCAAAAGAATCTGGATTTTAGTGAGGGAACAGAGAAACAAGCTCATTTAGGACCTGCACTTACGAAGGGGGTTGGCAGCTGTATATCAGGGAGTAAACCTTCTGAGAATAAAAAACAGCTGGAGCTTGTTAAGGTAATTACACAGGGGAAAGGATAATGTACTGGGAACTCCTCAGAAGAATCTGATTTGTGGTGAGGGGAGAGAGATAAAAGCTCATTAGGAACGACATGAACATGCTGCGTAGGTAGCTGTTTATCAGTAAATATCTACCCTGAGATTAAGAAAAGCAGTAGCTTAATAAATTAAGTACTTCCTGGTATGGTTACTGTACTGGTAACTCCCGAAAAGAATCTGGATTGTGGTGAGGGAACAGAGAAAAAAGCTCATTTAGGACCTGCACTTACGAAGGGGGTAGGCAGCTGTATATCAGGGAGTAAATCTTCTGAGAATAAAAACAGCTGGAGCTTGTTAAGGTAATTACACAGGGGAAAGGATAATGTACTGGGAACTCCTCCGAAGAATCTGATTTGTGGTGAGGGGAGAGAGATAAAAGTTCATTTAGGAACGACATGAACATGCTGCGTAGGTAGCTGTTTATCAGTAAATATCTCCACTGAGATAAGAAAAGCAGTAGCTTAATAAATTAAGTACTTCCTGGTATGGTTACTGTACTGGTAACTCCCCAAAAGAATCTGGATTGTGGTGAGGGAACAGAGAAAAAAGCTCATTTAGGACCTGGACTTACGAAGGGGGTAGGCAGCTGTATATCAGGGAGTAAACCTTCTGAGAAGAAAAACAGCTGGAGCTTGTTAAGGTAATTACACAGGGGACACGATAATGTACTGGGAACTCCTCAGAAGAATCTGATTTGTGGTGTGGGGAGAGAGATAAAAGCTCATTTAGGAACGGACATGAACATGCAGCGTAGGTAGCTGTTTATCAGTAAATATCTCCACTGAGATTAAGAAAAGCAGTAGCTTAATTAATTAAGTAATTCCTGGTATGGTTACTGTACTGGTAACTCCCCAAAAGAATCTGGATTGTGGTGAGGGAACAGAGAAAAAAGCTCATTTAGGACCTGCACTTACGAAGGGGTTAGGCAGCTGTATATCAGGGAGTAAACCTCTGAGAATAAAAACAGCTGGAGCTTGTTAAGGTAATTACACAGGGGAAAGGATAATGTACTGGGAACTCCTCAGAAGAATCTGATTTGTAGTGAGGGCAGAGAGATTAAAGCTCATTTAAGAACGACATGAACATGCTGCGTAGGTAGCTGTTTATCAGTAAATATCTCCACTGAGGTTAAGAAAAGCAGTAGCTTAATAAATTAAGTACTTCCTGGTATGGTTACTGTACTGGTAAGTCCCCCAAAAAATCTGGATTGTGGTGAGGGAACAGAGAAA
Source organism: Perognathus longimembris pacificus (assembly GCF_023159225.1). Lineage (NCBI taxonomy): Eukaryota > Metazoa > Chordata > Mammalia > Rodentia > Heteromyidae > Perognathus > Perognathus longimembris. The sequence goes on along the minus strand of NW_025960615.1, from coordinate 31,615 downwards.
AAAGCTCATTTAAGACCTGCCCTTACGAAGGGGGTAGGAAGCTGTATATCAGGGAGTAAACCTTCTGAGAATAAAAACAGCTGGGAGTTTGTTAAGGTAATTACACAGGGGAAAGGATCATGTACTGGGAACTCTTCAGACGAATCTTATTTGTGGTGAGGGGAGAGAGATGAAAGCTCATTTAGGAACGACATGAACATTCTGCGTATGTAGCTGTTTATCAGTAAATATCTCCACTGAGATTAAGAAAAGGAGTAGCTTAATAAATTAAGTACTTCCTGCTATGGTTACTGTACTGGTAACTCCCCAAAAGAATCTGGATTGTGGTGAGGGATTAGAGAAAAAGCTCATTTAGGACCTGCACTTACGAAGGGGTAGGCAGCTGTATATCAGGGAGTAAACCTTCTGAGAATAAAAACAGCTGGAGCTTGTTAAGGTAATTACACCGGGGAAAGGATAATGTACTGGGAACTCCTCAGAATAATCTGATTTGTGGTGAGGGGAGAGAGATAAAAGCTCATTTAGGAACGACATGAACATGCTGCGTAGGTAGCTGTTTATCAGTAAATATCTCCACTGAGATTAAGAAAAGCAGTAGCTTAATAAATTAAGTACTTCCTGGTATGGTTACTGTACTGGTAACTCCCCAAAAAAATCTGGATTGTGATGAGGGAACAGAGAAAAAAGCTCATTTAGGACCTGCACTTACGAAGGGGGTAGGCAGCTGTATATCAGGGAGTAAACCTTCTGAGAATAAAAAAAGCTGGAGCTTGTTAAGGTAATTACACAGGGGAAAGGATAATGTACTGGGAACTCCTCAGAAGAATCTGATTTGTGGTGAGGGGAGAGAGATAAAAGCTCATTTAGGAACGACATGAACATGCTGCGTAGGTAGCTGTTTATCAGTAAATATCTCCAATGAGATTAAGAAAAGCAGTAGCTTAATAAATTAAGTACTTCCTGCTATGGATACTATACTGGTAATTCCACAAAAGAATCTGGATTGTGGTGAGGGAACAGAGAAAAAAGCTCATTTAAGACCTGCACTTACGAAGGGGTTAGGCAGCTGTATATCAGGGAGTAAACCTTCTGAGAATAAAAACAGCTGGAGCTTGTTAAGGTAATTACACAGGGGAAAGGATAATGTACTGGGAACTCCTCAGAAGAATCTGATTTGTGTTGAGGGGAGAGAGATAAAAGATCATTTAGGAGCGACATGAACATGCTGCGTAGGTAGCTGTTTATCACTAAATATCTCCACTGCGATTAAGAAAAGCAGTAGCTTAATAAATTTTGTACTTCCTAGTATGGTTACTGTACTGGTAACTCCCCAAAAGAATCTGGATTGTGGTGAGGGAACAAGAAAAAAGCTCATTTAGGACCTGGACTTACGAAGGGGGTAGGCAGCTGTATATCAGGGAGTAAACCTTCTGAGAATAAAAACAGCTGGAGTTTGTTAAGGTAATTACACAGGGGAAAGGATCATGTACTGGGAACTCTTCAGACGAATCTGATTTGTGGTGAGGGGAGAGAGATAAAAGCTCATTTACGAACGACATGAACATTCTGCGTATGTAGCTGTTTATCATTAAATATCTCCACTGAGATTAAGAAAAGGAGTAGCTTAATAAATTAAGTACTTCCTGCTATGGTTACTGTACTGATAACTCCCCAAAAGAATCTGGATTGTGGTGAGGGAACAGAGAAAAAGCTCATTTAGGACCTGCACTTACGAAGGGGTAGGCAGCTGTATATCAGGGAGTAAACCTTCTGAGCATAAAAACAGCTGGAGCTTGTTAAGGTAATTACACCGGGGAAAGGATAATGTACTGGGAACTCCTCAGAAGAATCTGATTTGTGGTGAGGGGAGAGAGATAAAAGCTCATTTAGGAACGACATGAACATGCTGCGTAGGTAGCTGTTTATCAGTAAATATCTCCACTGAGATTAAGAAAAGCAGTAGCTTATAAATTAAGTACTTCCTGGTATGGTTACTGTACTGGTAACTCCCCAAAAGAATCTGGATTGTGGTGAGGGAACAGAGAAAAAAGCTCATTTAGGACATGCACTGACGAAGGGGGTAGGCAGCCGTATATCAGGGAGTAAACCTTCTGAGAATAAAAACAGCTGGAGCTTGTTAAGGTAATTACACCGGGGAAAGGATAAGTACTGGGAACTCCTCAGAAGAATCTGATTTGTGGTGAGGGGAGAGAGATAAAAGCTCATTTAGGAAAGACATGAACATGCTGCGTAGGTAGCTGTTTATCAGTAAATATCTACCCTGAGATTAAGAAAAGCAGTAGCTTAATAAATTAAGTACTTCCTGGTATGGTTACTGTACTGGTAACTCCCGAAAAGAATCTGGATTGTGGTGAGGGAACAGAGAAAAAAGCTCATTTAGGACCTGCACTTACGAAGGGGGTAGGCAGCTGTATATCAGGGAGTAAATCTTCTGAGAATAAAAACAGCTGGAGCTTGTTAAGGTAATTACACAGGGGAAAGGATAATGTACTGGGAACTCCTCCGAAGAATCTGATTTGTGGTGAGGGGAGAGAGATAAAAGTTCATTTAGGAACGACATGAACATGCTGCGTAGGTAGCTGTTTATCAGTAAATATCTCCACTGAGATTAAGAAAAGCAGTAGCTTAATAAATTAAGTACTTCCTGGTATGGTTACTGTACTGGTAACTCCCCAAAAGAATCTGGATTGTGGTGAGGGAACAGAGAAAAAAGCTCATTTAGGACCTGGACTTACGAAGGGGGTAGGCAGCTGTATATCAGGGAGTAAACCTTCTGAGAAGAAAAACAGCTGGAGCTTGTTAAGGTAATTACACAGGGGACACGATAATGTACTGGGAACTCTCAGAAGAATCTGATTTGTGGTGTGGGGAGAGAGATAAAAGCTCATTTAGGAACGACATGAACATGCAGCGTAGGTAGCTGTTTATCAGTAAATATCTCCACTGAGATTAAGAAAAGCAGTAGCTTAATTAATTAAGTAATTCCTGGTATGGTTACTGTACTGGTAACTCCCCAAAAGAATCTGGATTGTGGTGAGGGAACAGAGAAAAAAGCTCATTTAGGACCTGCACTTACGAAGGGGTTAGGCAGCTGTATATCAGGGAGTAAACCTTCTGAGAATAAAAACAGCTGGAGCTTGTTAAGGTAATTACACAGGGGAAAGGATAATGTACTGGGAACTCCTCAGAAGAATCTGATTTGTAGTGAGGGCAGAGAGATTAAAGCTCATTTAAGAACGACATGAACATGCTGCGTAGGTAGCTGTTTATCAGTAAATATCTCCACTGAGGTTAAGAAAAGCAGTAGCTTAATAAATTAAGTACTTCCTGGTATGGTTACTGTACTGGTAAGTCCCCCAAAAAATCTGGATTGTGGTGAGGGAACAGAGAAAAAAGCTCATTTAAGACCTGCCCTTACGAAGGGGGGTAGGAAGCTGTATATCAGGGAGTAAACCTTCTGAGAATAAAAACAGCTGGAGTTTGTTAAGGTAATTACACAGGGGAAAGGATCATGTACTGGGAACTCTTCAGACGAATCTTATTTGTGGTGAGGGGAGAGAGATGAAAGCTCATTTAGGAACGACATGAACATTCTGCGTATGTAGCTGTTTATCAGTAAATATCTCCACTGAGATTAAGAAAAGGAGTAGCTTAATAAATTAAGTACTTCCTGCTATGGTTACTGTACTGGTAACTCCCCAAAAGAATCTGGATTGTGGTGAGGGATTAGAGAAAAAGCTCATTTAGGACCTGCACTTACGAAGGGGTAGGCAGCTGTATATCAGGGAGTAAACCTTCTGAGAATAAAAACAGCTGGAGCTTGTTAAGGTAATTACACCGGGGAAAGGATAATGTACTGGGAACTCCTCAGAAGAATCTGATTTGTGGTGAGGGGAGAGAGATAAAAGCTCATTTAGGAACGACATGAACATGCTGCGTAGGTAGCTGTTTATCAGTAAATATCTCCACTGAGATTAAGAAAAGCAGTAGCTTAATAAATTAAGTACTTCCTGGTATGGTTACTGTACTGGTAACTCCCCAAAAAAATCTGGATTGTGATGAGGGAACAGAGAAAAAAGCTCATTTAGGACCTGCACTTACGAAGGGGGTAGGCAGCTGTATATCAGGGAGTAAACCTTCTGAGAATAAAAAAAGCTGGAGCTTGTTAAGGTAATTACACAGGGGAAAGGATAATGTACTGGGAACTCCTCAGAAGAATCTGATTTGTGGTGAGGGGAGAGAGATAAAAGCTCATTTAGGAACGACATGAACATGCTGCGTAGGTAGCTGTTTATCAGTAAATATCTCCAATGAGATTAAGAAAAGCAGTAGCTTAATAAATTAAGTACTTCCTGCTATGGATACTATACTGGTAACTCCACAAAAGAATCTGGATTGTGGTGAGGGAACAGAGAAAAAAGCTCATTTAAGACCTGCACTTACGAAGGGGTTAGGCAGCTGTATATCAGGGAGTAAACCTTCTGAGAATAAAAACAGCTGGAGCTTGTTAAGGTAATTACACAGGGGAAAGGATAATGTACTGGGAACTCCTCAGAAGAATCTGATTTGTGTTGAGGGGAGAGAGATAAAAGATCATTTAGGAGCGACATGAACATGCTGCGTAGGTAGCTGTTTATCACTAAATATCTCCACTGCGATTAAGAAAAGCAGTAGCTTAATAAATTTTGTACTTCCTAGTATGGTTACTGTACTGGTAACTCCCCAAAAGAATCTGGATTGTGGTGAGGGAACAAGAAAAAAGCTCATTTAGGACCTGGACTTACGAAGGGGGTAGGCAGCTGTATATCAGGGAGTAAACCTTCTGAGAATAAAAACAGCTGGAGTTTGTTAAGGTAATTACACAGGGGAAAGGATCATGTACTGGGAACTCTTCAGACGAATCTGATTTGTGGTGAGGGGAGAGAGATAAAAGCTCATTTACGAACGACATGAACATTCTGCGTATGTAGCTGTTTATCATTAAATATCTCCACTGAGATTAAGAAAAGGAGTAGCTTAATAAATTAAGTACTTCCTGCTATGGTTACTGTACTGGTAACTCCCCAAAAGAATCTGGATTGTGGTGAGGGAACAGAGAAAAAGCTCATTTAGGACCTGCACTTACGAAGGGGTAGGCAGCTGTATATCAGGGAGTAAACCTTCTGAGCATAAAAACAGCTGGAGCTTGTTAAGGTAATTACACCGGGGAAAGGATAATGTACTGGGAACTCCTCAGAAGAATCTGATTTGTGGTGAGGGGAGAGAGATAAAAGCTCATTTAGGAACGACATGAACATGCTGCGTAGGTAGCTGTTTATCAGTAATATCTCCACTGAGATTAAGAAAAGCAGTAGCTTAATAAATTAAGTACTTCCTGGTATGGTTACTGTACTGGTAACTCCCCAAAAGAATCTGGATTGTGGTGAGGGAACAGAGAAAAAAGCTCTTTAGGACATGCACTGACGAAGGGGGTAGGCAGCCGTATATCAGGGAGTAAACCTTCTGAGAATAAAAACAGCTGGAGCTTGTTAAGGTAATTACACCGGGGAAAGGATAATGTACTGGGAACTCCTCAGAAGAATCTGATTTGTGGTGAGGGGAGAGAGATAAAAGCTCATTTAGGAAAGACATGAACATGCTGTGTAGGTAGCTGTTTATCAGTAAATATCTACCCTGAGATTAAGAAAAGCAGTAGCTTAATAAATTAAGTACTTCCTGTATGGTTACTGTACTGGTAACTCCCGAAAAGAATCTGGATTGTGGTGAGGGAACAGAGAAAAAAGCTCATTAGGACCTGCACTTACGAAGGGGGTAGGCAGCTGTATATCAGGGAGTAAATCTTCTGAGAATAAAAACAGCTGGAGCTTGTTAAGGTAATTACACAGGGGAAAGGATAATGTACTGGGAACTCCTCCGAAGAATCTGATTTGTGGTGAGGGGAGAGAGATAAAAGTTCATTTAGGAACGACATGAACATGCTGCGTAGGTAGCTGTTTATCAGTAAATATCTCCACTGAGATTAAGAAAAGCAGTAGCTTAATAAATTAAGTACTTCCTGGAATGGTTACTGTACTGGTAACTCCCCAAAAGAATCTGGATTGTGGTGAGGGAACAGAGAAAAAAGCTCATTTAGGACCTGGACTTACGAAGGGGGTAGGCAGCTGTATATCAGGGAGTAAACCTTCTGAGAAGAAAAACAGCTGGAGCTTGTTAAGGTAATTACACAGGGGACACGATAATGTACTGGGAACTCCTCAGAAGAATCTGATTTGTGGTGTGGGGAGAGAGATAAAAGCTCATTTAGGAACGACATGAACATGCAGCGTAGGTAGCTGTTTATCAGTAAATATCTCCACTGAGATTAAGAAAAGCAGTAGCTTAATTAATTAAGTAATTCCTGGTATGGTTACTGTACTGGTAACTCCCCAAAAGAATCTGGATTGTGGTGAGGGAACAGAGAAAAAAGCTCATTTAGGACCTGCACTTACGAAGGGGTTAGGCAGCTGTATATCAGGGCTTAAACCTTCTGAGAATAAAAACAGCTGGAGCTTGTTAAGGTAATTACACAGGGGAAAGGATAATGTACTGGGAACTCCTCAGAAGAATCTGATTTGTAGTGAGGGCAGAGAGATTAAAGCTCATTTAAGAACGACATGAACATGCTGCGTAGGTAGCTGTTTATCAGTAAATATCTCCACTGTGGTTAAGAAAAGCAGTAGCTTAATAAATTAAGTACTTCCTGGTATGGTTACTGTATGGTAAGTCCCCCAAAAAATCTGGATTGTGGTGAGGGAACAGAGAAAAAAAGCTCATTTAAGACCTGCCCTTACGAAGGGGGTAGGAAGCTGTATATCAGGGAGTAAACCTTCTGAGAATAAAAACAGCTGGAGTTTGTTAAGGTAATTACACAGGGGAAAGGATCATGTACTGGGAACTCTTCAGACGAATCTTATTTGTGGTGAGGGGAGAGAGATGAAAGCTCATTTAGGAACGACATGAACATTCTGCGTATGTAGCTGTTTATCAGTAAATATCTCCACTGAGATTAAGAAAAGGAGTAGCTTAATAAATTAAGTACTTCCTGCTATGGTTACTGTACTGGTAACTCCCCAAAAGAATCTGGATTGTGGTGAGGGATTAGAGAAAAAGCTCATTTAGGACCTGCACTTACGAAGGGGTAGGCAGCTGTATATCAGGGAGTAAACCTTCTGAGAATAAAAACAGCTGGAGCTTGTTAAGGTAATTACACCGGGAAAGGATAATGTACTGGGAACTCCTCAGAAGAATCTGATTTGTGGTGAGGGGAGAGAGATAAAAGCTCATTTAGGAACGACATGAACATGCTGCGTAGGTAGCTGTTTATCAGTAAATATCTCCACTGAGATTAAGAAAAGCAGTAGCTTAATAAATTAAGTACTTCCTGGTATGGTTACTGTACTGGTAACTCCCCAAAAAAATCTGGATTGTGATGAGGGAACAGAGAAAAAAGCTCATTTAGGACCTGCACTTACGAAGGGGGTAGGCAGCTGTATATCAGGGAGTAAACCTTCTGAGAATAAAAAAAGCTGGAGCTTGTTAAGGTAATTACACAGGGGAAAGGATAATGTACTGGGAACTCCTCAGAAGAATCTGATTTGTGGTGAGGGGAGAGAGATAAAAGCTCATTTAGGAACGACATGAACATGCTGCGTAGGTAGCTGTTTATCAGTAAATATCTCCAATGAGATTAAGAAAAGCAGTAGCTTAATAAATTAAGTACTTCCTGCTATGGATACTATACTGGTAACTCCACAAAAGAATCTGGATTGTGGTGAGGGAACAGAGAAAAAAGCTCATTTAAGACCTGCACTTACGAAGGGGTTAGGCAGCTGTATATCAGGGAGTAAACCTTCTGAGAATAAAAACAGCTGGAGCTTGTTAAGGTAATTACACAGGGGAAAGGATAATGTACTGGGAACTCCTCAGAAGAATCTGATTTGTGTTGAGGGGAGAGAGATAAAAGATCATTTAGGAGCGACATGAACATGCTGCGTAGGTAGCTGTTTATCACTAAATATCTCCACTGCGATTAAGAAAAGCAGTAGCTTAATAAATTTTGTACTTCCTAGTATGGTTACTGTACTGGTAACTCCCCAAAAGAATCTGGATTGTGGTGAGGGAACAAGAAAAAAGCTCATTTAGGACCTGGACTTACGAAGGGGGTAGGCAGCTGTATATCAGGGAGTAAACCTTCTGAGAATAAAAACAGCTGGAGTTTGTTAAGGTAATTACACAGGGGAAAGGATCATGTACTGGGAACTCTTCAGACGAATCTGATTTGTGGTGAGGGGAGAGAGATAAAAGCTCATTTACGAACGACATGAACATTCTGCGTATGTAGCTGTTTATCATTAAATATCTCCACTGAGATTAAGAAAAGGAGTAGCTTAATAAATTAAGTACTTCCTGCTATGGTTACTGTACTGGTAACTCCCCAAAAGAATCTGGATTGTGGTGAGGGAACAGAGAAAAAGCTCATTTAGGACCTGCACTTACGAAGGGGTAGGCAGCTGTATATCAGGGAGTAAAACCTTCTGAGCATAAAAACAGCTGGAGCTTGTTAAGGTAATTACACCGGGGAAAGGATAATGTACTGGGAACTCCTCAGAAGAATCTGATTTGTGGTGAGGGGAGAGAGATAAAAGCTCATTTAGGAACGACATGAACATGCTGCGTAGGTAGCTGTTTATCAGTAAATATCTCCACTGAGATTAAGAAAAAGCAGTAGCTTAATAAATTAAGTACTTCCTGGTATGGTTACTGTACTGGTAACTCCCCAAAAGAATCCTGATTGTGGTGAGGGAACAGAGAAAAAAGCTCATTTAGGACATGCACTGACGAAGGGGGTAGGCAGCCGTATATCAGGGAGTAAACCTTCTGAGAATAAAAACAGCTGGAGCTTGTTAAGGTAATTACACCGGGGAAAGGATAATGTACTGGGAACTCCTCAGAAGAATCTGATTTGTGGTGAGGGGAGAGAGATAAAAGCTCATTTAGGAAAGACATGAACACGCTGCGTAGGTAGCTGTTTATCAGTAAATATCTCCACTGAGATTAAGAAAAGCAGAAGCTTAATGAATTAAGTACTTCCTGGTATGGTTACTGTACTGGTAACTACCCAAAAGAATCTGGATTTTAGTGAGGGAACAGAGAAAATAGCTCATTTAGGACCTGCACTTACGAAGGGGGTAGGCAGCTGCATATCAGGGAGTAAACCTTCTGAGAATAAAAACAGCTGGAGCTTGTTAAGGTAATTACACAGGGGAAAGGATAATGTACTGGGAACTCCTCAGAAGAATCTGATTTGTGGTGAGGGGAGAGAGATAAAAGCTCATTTAGGAATGACATGAACATGCTGTGTAGGTAGCTGTTTATCAGTAAATATCTCCACTGAGATTAAGAAAAGCAGTAGCTTAATAAATTAAGTACTTCCTGGTATGGTTACTGTACTGGTAACTCCCCAAAAGAATCTGGATTGTGGTGAGGGAACAGAGAAAAAAGCTCATTTAGGACCTGCACTTACGAAGGGGGTAGGCAGCTGTATATCAGGGAGTAAACCTTCTGAGAATAAAAACAGCTGGAGCTTGTTAAGGTAATTACACAGGGGAAAGGATAATGTACGGGGAACTCCTCAGAAGAATCTGTTTTGTGGTGAGGGGAGAGAGATAAAAGCTCATTTAGGAACGACATGTACATGCTGCGTAGGTAGCGGTTTATCAGTAAATATCTCCACTGAGATTAAGAAAACGAGTAGCTTAATAAATTAAGTACTTCCTGGAATGGTTACTGTACTGGTAACTCCCCAAAAGAATCTGGATTGTGGTGAGGGAACAGAGAAAAAAGCTCATTTAGGATCTGCACTTACGAAGGGGGTAGGCAGCTGTATATCAGGGAGTAAACCTGAGAATAAAAACAGCTGGAGAATGTTAAGGTATTTCACACGGGGGAAAGGAAAATGTACTGGGAACTCCTCAGAAGAATCTGATTTGTGGTGAGGGGAGAGAGATAAAAGCTCATTTAGGAACGACATGAACATGCTGCGTAGGTAGCTGTTTATCAGTAAATATCTCCAATGAGATTAAGAAAAGCAGTAGCTTAATAAATTAAGTACGTCCTGGTATGGTTACTGTACTGGTAACTCCCCAAAAGAATCTGGATTTTAGTGAGGGAACAGAGAAAAAAGCTCATTTAGGACCTGCACTTACGAAGGGGTTGGCAGCTGTATATCAGGGAGTAAACCTTCTGAGAATAAAAACAGCTGGAGCTTGTTAAGGTAATTACACAGGGGAAAGGATAATGTACTGGGAACTCCTCAGAAGAATCTGATTTGTGGTGAGGGGAGAGAGATAAAAGCTCATTTAGGAACGACATGAACATGCTGCGTAGGTAGCTGTTTATCAGTAAATATCTACCCTGAGATTAAGAAAAGCAGTAGCTTAATAAATTAAGTACTTCCTGGTATGGTTACTGTACTGGTAACTCCCGAAAAGAATCTGGATTGTGGTGAGGGAACAGAGAAAAAAGCTCATTTAGGACCTGCACTTACGAAGGGGGTAGGCAGCTGTATATCAGGGAGTAAATCTTCTGAGAATAAAAACAGCTGGAGCTTGTTAAGGTAATTACACAGGGGAAAGGATAATGTACTGGGAACTCCTCCGAAGAATCTGATTTGTGGTGAGGGGAGAGAGATAAAAGTTCATTTAGGAACGACATGAACATGCTGCGTAGGTAGCTGTTTATCAGTAAATATCTCCACTGAGATTAAGAAAAGCAGTAGCTTAATAAATTAAGTACTTCCTGGTATGGTTACTGTACTGGTAACTCCCCAAAAGAATCTGGATTGTGGTGAGGGAACAGAGAAAAAAGCTCATTTAGGACCTGGACTTACGAAGGGGGTAGGCAGCTGTATATCAGGGAGTAAACCTTCTGAGAAGAAAACCAGCTGGAGCTTGTTAAGGTAATTACACAGGGGACACGATAATGTACTGGGAACTCCTCAGAAGAATCTGATTTGTGGTGTGGGGAGAGAGATAAAAGCTCATTTAGGAACGACATGAACATGCAGCGTAGGTAGCTGTTTATCAGTAAATATCTCCACTGAGATTAAGAAAAGCAGTAGCTTAATTAATTAAGTAATTCCTGGTATGGTTACTGTACTGGTAACTCCCCAAAAGAATCTGGATTGTGGTGAGGGAACAGAGAAAAAAGCTCATTTAGGACCTGCACTTACGAAGGGGTTAGGCAGCTGTATATCAGGGAGTAAACCTTCTGAGAATAAAAACAGCTGGAGCTTGTTAAGGTAATTACACAGGGGAAAGGATAATGTACTGGGAACTCCTCAGAAGAATCTGATTTGTAGTGAGGGCAGAGAGATTAAAGCTCATTTATGAACGACATGAACATGCTGCGTAGGTAGCTGTTTATCAGTAAATATCTCCACTGAGGTTAAGAAAAGCAGTAGCTTAATAAATTAAGTACTTCCTGGTATGGTTACTGTACTGGTAAGTCCCCCAAAAAATCTGGATTGTGGTGAGGGAACAGAGAAAAAAGCTCATTTAAGACCTGCACTTACGAAGGGGGTAGGAAGCTGTATATCAGGGAGTAAACCTTCTGAGAATAAAAACAGCTGGAGTTTGTTAAGGTAATTACACAGGGGAAAGGATCATGTACTGGGAACTCTTCAGACGAATCTTATTTGTGGTGAGGGGAGAGAGATGAAAGCTCATTTAGGAACGACATGAACATTCTGCGTATGTAGCTGTTTATCAGTAAATATCTCCACTGAGATTAAGAAAAGGAGTAGCTTAATAAATTAAGTACTTCCTGCTATGGTTACTGTACTGGTAACTCCCCAAAAGAATCTGGATTGTGGTGAGGGAATAGAGAGAAAGCTCATTTAGGACCTGCACTTACGAAGGGGTAGGCAGCTGTATATCAGGGAGTAAACCTTCTGAGAATAAAAACAGCTGGAGCTTGTTAAGGTAATTACACCGGAGAAAGGATAATGTACTGGGAACTCCTCAGAAGAATCTGATTTGTGGTGAGGGGAGAGAGATAAAAGCTCATTTAGGAACGACATGAACATGCTGCGTAGGTAGCTGTTTATCAGTAAATATCTCCACTGAGATTAAGAAAAGCAGTAGCTTAATAAATTAAGTACTTCCTGGTATGGTTACTGTACTGGTAACTCCCCAAAAAAATCTGGATTGTGATGACGGAACAGACAAAAAAGCTCATTTAGGACCTGCACTTACGAAGGGGGTAGGCAGCTGTATATCAGGGAGTAAACCTTCTGAGAATAAAAAAAGCTGGAGCTTGTTAAGGTAATTACACAGGGGAAAGGATAATGTACTGGGAACTCCTCAGAAGAATCTGATTTGTGGTGAGGGGAGAGAGATAAAAGCTCATTTAGGAACGACATGAACATGCTGCGTAGGTAGCTGTTTATCAGTAAATATCTCCAATGAGATTAAGAAAAGCAGTAGCTTAATAAATTAAGTACTTCCTGCTATGGATACTATACTGGTAACTCGCCAAAAGAATCTGGATTGTGGTGAGGGAACAGAGAAAAAAGCTCATTTAGGACCTGCACTTACGAAGGGGTTAGGCAGCTGTATATCAGGGAGTAAACCTTCTGAGAATAAAAACAGCTGGAGCTTGTTAAGGTAATTACACAGGGGAAAGGATAATGTACTGGGAACTCCTCAGAAGAATCTGATTTCTGTTGAGGGGAGAGAGATAAAAGATCATTTAGGAACGACATGAACATGCTGCGTAGGTAGCTGTTTATCACTAAATATCTCCACTGCGATTAAGAAAAGCAGTAGCTTAATAAATTTTGTACTTCCTAGTATGGTTACTGTACTGGTAACTCCCCAAAAGAATCTGGATTGTGGTGAGGGAACAAGAAAAAAGCTCATTTAGGACCTGGACTTACGAAGGGGGTAGGCAGCTGTATATCAGGGAGTAAACCTTCTGAGAATAAAAACAGCTGGAGTTTGTTAAGGTAATTACACAGGGGAAAGGATCATGTACTGGGAACTCTTCAGACGAATCTGATTTGTGGTGAGGGGAGAGAGATAAAAGCTCATTTACGAACGACATGAACATTCTGCGTATGTAGCTGTTTATCAGTAAATATCTCCACTGAGATTAAGAAAAGGAGTAGCTTAATAAATTAAGTACTTCCTGCTATGGTTACTGTACTGGTAACTCCCCAAAAGAATCTGGATTGTGGTGAGGGAACAGAGAAAAAGCTCATTTAGGACCTGCACTTACGAAGGGGTAGGCAGCTGTATATCAGGGAGTAAACCTTCTGAGCATAAAAACAGCTGGAGCTTGTTAAGGTAATTACACCGGGGAAAGGATAATGTACTGGGAACTCCTCAGAAGAATCTGATTTGTGGTGAGGGGAGAGAGATAAAAGCTCATTTAGGAACGACATGAACATGCTGCGTAGGTAGCTGTTTATCAGTAAATATCTCCACTGAGATTAAGAAAAGCAGTAGCTTAATAAATTAAGTACTTCCTGGTATGGTTACTGTACTGGTAACTCCCCAAAAGAATCTGGATTGTGGTGAGGGAACAGAGAAAAAAGCTCATTTAGGACATGCACTGACGAAGGGGGTAGGCAGCCGTATATCAGGGAGTAAACCTTCTGAGAATAAAAACAGCTGGAGCTTGTTAAGGTAATTACACCGGGGAAAGGATAATGTACTGGGAACTCCTCAGAAGAATCTGATTTGTGGTGAGGGGAGAGAGATAAAAGCTCATTTAGGAAAGACATGAACACGCTGCGTAGGTAGCTGTTTATCAGTAAATATCTCCACTGAGATTAAGAAAAGCAGTAGCTTAATGAATTAAGTACTTCCTGGTATGGTTACTGTACTGGTAACTACCCAAAAGAATCTGGATTTTAGTGAGGGAACAGAGAAAATAGCTCATTTAGGACCTGCACTTACGAAGGGGGTAGGCAGCTGCATATCAGGGAGTAAACCTTCTGAGAATAAAAACAGCTGGAGCTTGTTAAGGTAATTACACAGGGGAAAGGATAATGTACTGGGAACTCCTCAGAAGAATCTGATTTGTGGTGAGGGGAGAGAGATAAAAGCTCATTTAGGAACGACATGAACATGCTGTGTAGGTAGCTGTTTATCAGTAAATATCTCCACTGAGATTAAGAAAAGCAGTAGCTTAATAAATTAAGTACTTCCTGGTATGGTTACTGTACTGGTAACTCCCCAAAAGAATCTGGATTGTGGTGAGGGAACAGAGAAAAAAGCTCATTTAGGACCTGCACTTACGAAGGGGGTAGGCAGCTGTATATCAGGGAGTAAACCTTCTGAGAATAAAAACAGCTGGAGCTTGTTAAGGTAATTACACAGGGGAAAGGATAATGTACGGGGAACTCCTCAGAAGAATCTGTTTTGTGGTGAGGTGAGAGAGATAAAAGCTCATTTAGGAACGACATGTACATGCTGCGTAGGTAGCGGTTTATCAGTAAATATCTCCACTGAGATTAAGAAAAGGAGTACCTTAATAAATTAAGTACTTCCTGATATGGTTACTTTACTGGTAACTCCCCAAAAGAATCTGGATTGTGGTGAGGGAACAGAGAAAAAAGCTCATTTAGGACCTGCACTTACGAAGGGGGTAGGCAGCTGTATATCAGGGAGTAAACCTTCTGAGAATAAAAATAGCTGGAGCTTGTAAGGTAATTACACAGGGGAAAGGATAATGTACTGGGAACTCCTCAGAAGAATCTGTTTTTTGGTGAGGGGAGAGAGATAAAAGCTCATTTAGGAACGACATGAACATGCTGCATAGGTAGCTGTTTATCAGTAAATATCTCCACTGAGATTAAGAAAAGCAATAGCTTAATAAATTAAGTCCTTCCTGGTATGGTTACTGTACTGGTAACTCCCCAAAAGAATCTGGATTGTGGTGAGCGAACAGAGAAAAAAGCTCATTTAGGACGTGCACTAACGAAGGGGGTAGGCAGCTGTATATCAGGGAGTAACCTTCTGAGAATAAAAACAGCTGGAGCTTGTTAAGGTAGTTACACAGGGGAAAGGATAATGTACTGGGAACTCCTCAGAAGAATCTGATTTGTGGTGAGGGGAGAGAGATAAAAGCTCATTTAGGAACGACATGAACATGCTGCGTAGGTAGCTGTTTATCAGTAAATTTCTCCACTGAGATTAAGAAAAGCAGTAGCTTAATGAATTACGTACTTCCTGGTATGGTTACTGTACTGGTAACTCCCCAAAAGAATCTGGATTGTGGTGAGGGAACATAGAAAATAGCTCATTTAGGACCAGCACTTACGAAGGGGGTAGGCAGCTGTATATCAGGGAGTAAACCTTCTGAGAATAAAAACAGCTGGAGCTTGTTAAGGTAATTACACAGGGGAAAGGATAATGTACTGGGAACTCCTCAGAAGAATCTGATTCGTGGTGAGGGGAGAGAGATAAAAGCTCATTTAGGAACGACATGAACATGCTGCGTAGGTAGCTGTTTATCAGTAAATTTCTCCACTGAGATTAAGAAAAGCAGTAGCTTAATAAATTAAGTACTTCCTGGTATGGTTACTGTACTGGTCACTCCCCAAAAGAATCTGGATTGTGGTGAGGGAACAGAGAAAAAAGCTCATTTAGGACCTGCACTTATGAAGGGGGTAGGCAGCTGTATATCAGGGAGTAAACCTTCTGAGAATAAAAACAGCTGGAGCTTGTTAAGGTAATTACACAGGGGAAAGGATAATGTACTGGGAACTCCTCAGAAGAATCTGATTCGTGGTGAGGGGAGAGAGATAAAAGCTCATTTAAGAACGACATGAACATGCTGCGTAGGTAGCTGTTTATCAGTAAATTTCTCCACTGAGATTAAGAAAAGCAGTAGCTTAATAAATTAAGTACTTCCTGGTATGGTTACTGTACTGGTCACTCCCCAAAAGAATCTGGATTGTGGTGAGGGAACAGAGAAAAAAGCTCATTTAGGACCTGCACTTACAAAGGGGGTAGGCAGCTGTATATCAGGGAGTAAACCTTCTGAGAATAAAAACAGCTGGAGCTTGTTAAGGTAATTACACAAGGGAAAGGATAATGTACTGGGAACTCCTCAGAAGAATCTGATTTGTGGTGAGGGGAGAGAGATAAAAGCTCATTTCGGAACGACATGAACATGCTGGGTAGGTTGCTGTTTATCAGTAAATATCTCCATTGAGATTAAGAAAAGCAGTATCTTAATAAATTAAGTACTTCCTGGTATGGTTTCTGTACTGGTAACTCCCCAAAAGAATCTGGATTGTGGTGAGGGAACAGAGAAAAATCTCATTTAGGACGTGCACTTACGAAGGGAGTAGGCCAGCTGTATATCAGGGAGTAAACCTTCTGAGAATAACAACAGCTGGAGCTTGTTAAGGTAATTACACAGGGGAAAGGATAATGTACTGGGAACTCCTCAGAAGAATCTGATTTGTGGTGAGGGGAAAGAGATAGAAGCTCATTTAGGAAAGACATGAACATGCTGCGTAGGTAGCTGTTTATCAGTAAATATCTCCACTGAGATTAAGAAAAGCAGTAGCTTAATGAATTAAGTAATTCCTGGTATGGTTACTGTACTGGTAACTCCCCAAAAGAATCTGTATTGTGGTGAGGGAACAGAGAAAAAAGCTCATTTAGGACCTGCACTTACGAAGGGGGTAGGCAGCTGTATATCTGGGAGTAAACCTTCTGAGAATAAAAACAGCTGGAGCTTGTTAAGGTAATTACACAGGGGAAAGGATAATGTACTGGGAACTCCTCAGAAGAATCTGATTTTTGGTGAGGGGAGAGAGAGATAAAAGCTCATTTAGGAACGACATGAACATGCTGCGTAGGTAGCTGTTTGTCAGTAAATATCTCCACTGAGATTAAGAAAAGCAGTAGCTTAATAAATTAAGTACTTCCTGGTATGGTTACTGTACTGGTAACTCCCCAAAAGAATCTGGATTATGGTGAGGGAACAGAGAAAAAAGCTCATTTAGGACCTGCACTTACGAAGGGCGTAGGCAGCTGTATATCAGATAGTAAACCTTCTGAGAATAAAAACA
Organism: Perognathus longimembris pacificus; assembly: GCF_023159225.1. Classification (NCBI taxonomy): domain Eukaryota; kingdom Metazoa; phylum Chordata; class Mammalia; order Rodentia; family Heteromyidae; genus Perognathus; species Perognathus longimembris. Next base: position 14,463 of record NW_025960615.1, on the reverse strand, counting down.
GCTGGAGCTTGTTAAGGTAATTACACAGGGGAAAGGATAATGTACTGGGAACTCCTCAGAAGAATCTGATTTGTGGTGAGGGGAGAGAGATAAAAGCTCATTTATGAACGACATGAACATGTTGCGTAGGTAGCTGTTTATCAGTAAATATCTCCACTGAGATTAAGAAAAGCAGTAGCTTATTAAATTAAGTACTTCCGGGTATGGTTACTGTACTGGTAACTCCCAAAAAGAATCTGGATTGTGCTGAGGGAACAGAGAAAAAAGCTCATTTAGGACCTGCACTTACGCAGGGGGTAGGCAGCTGTATATCAGGGAATAAACCTTCTGAGAATAAAAACAGCTGGAGCTTGTTAAGGTAATTACACAGGGGAAAGGATAATGTACTGGGAACTCCTCAGAAGAATCTGATTTGTGGTGAGGGGAGAGAGATAAAAGCTCATTTCGGAACGACATGAACATGCTGGGTAGGTTGCTGTTTATCAGTAAATATCTCCACTGAGATTAAGAAAAGCAGTAGCTTAATAAATTAAGTACTTCCTGGTATGGTTACTGTACTGGTAACTCCCCAAAAGAATCTGGATTGTGGTGAGGGAACAGAGAAAAATCTCATTTCGGACGTGCACTTACGAAGGGAGTACGCAGCTGTATATCAGGGAGTAAACCTTCTGAGAATAACAACAGCTGGAGCTTGTTAAGGTAATTACACAGGGGAAAGGATAATGTACTGGGAACTCCTCAGAAGAATCTGATTTGTGGTGAGGGGAAAGAGATAGAAGCTCATTTAGGAAAGACATGAACATGCTGCGTAGGTAGCTGTTTATCAGTAAATATCTCCACTGAGATAAGAAAAGCAGTAGCTTAATGAATTAAGTATTCCTGGTATGGTTACTGTACTGGTAACTCCCCAAAAGAATCTGTATTGTGGTGAGGGAACAGAGAAAAAAGCTCATTTAGGACCTGCACTTCCGAAGGGGGTAGGCAGCTGTATATCTGGGAGTAAACCTTCTGAGAATAAAAAAATCTGGAGCTTGTTAAGGTAATTACACAGGGGAAAGGATAATGTACTGGGAACTCCTCAGAAGAATCTGATTTGTGGTGAGGGGAGAGAGATAAAAGCTCATTTAGGAACGACATGAACATGCTGCGTAGGTAGCTGTTTATCAGTAAATATCTCCACTGAGATTAAGAAAAGCAGTAGCTTAATAAATTAAGTACTTCCTGGTATGGTTACTGTACTGGTAACTCCCCAAAAGAATCTGGATTATGGTGAGGGAACAGAGAAAAAAGCTCATTTAGGACCTGCACTTACGAAGGGGGTAGGCAGCTGTATATCAGGGAGTAAACCTTCTGAGAATAAAAACAGCTGGAGCTTGTTAAGGTAATTTCACAGGGAAATGGATAATGTACTGGAAACTCCTCAAAAGAATCTGATTTGTGGTGAGGGGAGAGAGATAAAAGCTCATATAGGAACGACATGAACATGCTGCGTAGGTAGCTGTTTATCAGTAAATTTCTCCACTGAGATTAAGAAAAGCAGTAGCTTAATAAATTAAGTACTTCCTGGTATGGTTACTGTACTGGTCACTCCCCAAAAGAATCTGGATTGTGGTGAGGGAACAGAGAAAAAAGCTCATTTAGGACCTGCACTTACAAAGGGGGTAGGCAGCTGTATATCAGGGAGTAAACCTTCTGAGAATAAATACAGCTGGAGCTTGTTAAGGTAATTACACAAGGGAAAGGATAATGTACTGGGAACTCCTCAGAAGAATCTGATTTGTGGTGAGGGGAGAGAGATAAAAGCTCATTTCGGAACGACATGAACATGCTGGGTAGGTTGCTGTTTATCAGTAAATATCTCCACTGAGATTAAGAAAAGCAGTATCTTAATAAATTAAGTATTTCCTGGTATGGTTACTGTACTGGTAACTCCCCAAAAGAATCTGGATTGTGGTGAGGGAACAGAGAAAAATCTCATTTAGGACGTGCACTTACGAAGGGAGTAGCAGCTGTATATCAGGGAGTAAACCTTCTGAGAATAACAACAGCTGGAGCTTGTTAAGGTAATTACACAGGGGAAAGGATAATGTACTGGGAACTCCTCAGAAGAATCTGATTTTTGGTGAGGGGAGAGAGATAAAAGCTCATTTAGGAACGACATGAACATGCTGCGTAGGTAGCTGTTTGTCAGTAAATATCTCCACTGAGATTAAGAAAAGCAGTAGCTTAATAAATTAAGTACTTCCTGGTATGGTTACTGTACTGGTAACTCCCCAAAAGAATCTGGATTATGGTGAGGGAACAGAGAAAAAAGCTCATTTAGGACCTGCACTTACGAAGGGCGTAGGCAGCTGTATATCAGATAGTAAACCTTCTGAGAATAAAAACAGCTGGAGCTTGTTAAGGTAATTACACAGGGGAAAGGATAATGTACTGGGAACTCCTCAGAAGAATCTGATTTGTGGTGAGGGGAGAGAGATAAAAGCTCATTTATGAACGACATGAACATGTTGCGTAGGTAGCTGTTTATCAGTAAATATCTCCACTGAGATTAAGAAAAGCAGTAGCTTATTAAATTAAGTACTTCCGGGTATGGTTACTGTACTGGTAACTCCCAAAAAGAATCTGGATTGTGCTGAGGGAACAGAGAAAAAAGCTCATTTAGGACCTGCACTTACGAAGGGGGTAGGCAGCTGTATATCAGGGAATAAACCTTCTGAGAATAAAAACAGCTGGAGCTTGTTAAGGTAATTACACAGGGGAAAGGATAATGTACTGGGAACTCCTCAGAAGAATCTGATTTGTGGTGAGGGGGAGAGAGATAAAAGCTCATTTCGGAACGACATGAACATGCTGGGTAGGTTGCTGTTTATCAGTAAATATCTCCACTGAGATTAAGAAAAGCAGTAGCTTAATAAATTAAGTACTTCCTGGTATGGTTACTGTACTGGTAACTCCCCAAAAGAATCTGGATTGTGGTGAGGGAACAGAGAAAAATCTCATTTCGGACGTGCACTTACGAAGGGAGTAGGCAGCTGTATATCAGGGAGTAAACCTTCTGAGAATAACAACAGCTGGAGCTTGTTAAGGTAATTACACAGGGGAAAGGATAATGTACTGGGAACTCCTCAGAAGAATCTGATTTGTGGTGAGGGGAAAGAGATAGAAGCTCATTTAGGAAAGACATGAACATGCTGCGTAGGTAGCTGTTTATCAGTAAATATCTCCACTGAGATTAAGAAAAGCAGTAGCTTAATGAATTAAGTAATTCCTGGTATGGTTACTGTACTGGTAACTCCCCAAAAGAATCTGTATTGTGGTGAGGGAACAGAGAAAAAAGCTCATTTAGGACCTGCACTTACGAAGGGGGTAGGCAGCTGTATATCTGGGAGTAAACCTTCTGAGAATAAAAAAATCTGGAGATTGTTAAGGTAATTACACAGGGGAAAGGATAAAGTACTGGGAACTCCTCAGAAGAATCTGATTTGTGGTGAGGGGAGAGAGATAAAAGCTCATTTAGGAACGACATGAACATGCTGCGTAGGTAGCTGTTTATCAGTAAATATCTCCACTGAGATTAAGAAAAGCAGTAGCTTAATAAATTAAGTACTTCCTGGTATGGTTACTGTACTGGTAACTCCCCAAAAGAATCTGGATTATGGTGAGGGAACAGAGAAAAAAGCTCATTTAGGACCTGCACTTACGAAGGGGGTAGGCAGCTGTATATCAGGGAGTAAACCTTCTGAGAATAAAAACAGCTGGAGCTTGTTAAGGTAATTTCACAGGGAAATGGATAATGTACTGGAAACTCCTCAAAAGAATCTGATTTGTGGTGAGGGGAGAGAGATAAAAGCTCATATAGGAACGACATGAACATGCTGCGTAGGTAGCTGTTTATCAGTAAATTTCTCCACTGAGATTAAGAAAAGCAGTAGCTTAATAAATTAAGTACTTCCTGGTATGGTTACTGTACTGGTCACTCCCCAAAAGAATCTGGATTGTGGTGAGGGAACAGAGAAAAAAGCTCATTTAGGACCTGCACTTACAAAGGGGGTAGGCAGCTGTATATCAGGGAGTAAACCTTCTGAGAATAAAACAGCTGGAGCTTGTTAAGGTAATTACACAAGGGAAAGGATAATGTACTGGGAACTCCTCAGAAGAATCTGATTTGTGGTGAGGGGAGAGAGATAAAAGCTCATTTCGGAACGACAGGAACATGCTGGGTAGGTTGCTGTTTATCAGTAAATATCTCCACTGAGATTAAGAAAAGCAGTATCTTAATAAATTAAGTATTTCCTGGTATGGTTACTGTACTGGTAACTCCCCAAAAGAATCTGGATTGTGGTGAGGGAACAGAGAAAAATCTCATTTAGGACGTGCACTTACGAAGGGAGTAGGCAGCTGTATATCAGGAGTAAACCTTCTGAGAATAACAACAGCTGGAGCTTGTTAAGGTAATTACACAGGGGAAAGGATAATGTACTGGGAACTCCTCAGAAGAATCTGATTTGTGGTGAGGGGAAAGAGATAGAAGCTCATTTAGGAAAGACATGAACATGCTGCGTAGGTAGCTGTTTATCAGTAAATATCTCCACTGAGATTAAGAAAAGCAGTAGCTTAATGAATTAAGTAATTCCTGGTATGGTTACTGTACTGGTAACTCCCCAAAAGAATCTGGATTGTGGTGAGGGAACAGAGAAAAAAGCTCATTTAGGACCTGCACTTACGAAGGGGGTAGGCAGCTGTATATCTGGGAGTAAACCTTCTGAGAATAAAAACATCTGGAGCTTGTTAAGGTAATTACACAGGGGAAAGGATAATGTACTGGGAACTCCTCAGAAGAATCTGATTTGTGGTGAGGGTAGAGAGATAAAAGCTCATTTAGGAACGACATGAACATGCTGCGTAGGTAGCTGTTTGTCAGTAAATATCTCCACTGAGATTAAGAAAAGCAGTAGCTTAATAAATTAAGTACTTCCTGGTATGGTTACTGTACTGGTAACTCCCCAAAAGAATCTGGATTATGGTGAGGGAACAGAGAAAAAAAGCTCATTTAGGACCTGCACTTACGAAGGGGGTAGGCAGCTGTATATCAGGGAGTAAACCTTCTGAGATGAAAAACAGCTGGAGCTTGTTAAGGTAATTACACAGGGAAATGGATAATGTACTGGAAACTCCTCAAAAGAATCTGATTTGTGGTGAGGGGAGAGAGATAAAAGCTCATTTAGGAACGACATGAACATGCTGCGTAGGTAGCTGTTTATCAGTAAAAATCTCCACTGAGATTAAGAAAAGCAGTAGCTTAATAAATTAAGTACTTCCTGGTATGGTTACTGTACTGGTAACTCCCCAAAAGAATCTGGATTGTGGTGAGGGAACAGAGAAAAAAGCTCATTTAGGACCTGCACTTACGAAGGGGGTAGGCAGCTGTATATCACGGAGTAAACCTTCTGAGAATAAAAACAGCTGGAGCTTGTTAAGGTAATTACACAGGGGAAAGGATAATGTACTGGCAACTCCTCAGAAGAATCTGATTTGTGGTGAAGGGAGAGAGATAAAAGCTCATTTCGGAACGACATGAACATGCTGGGTAGGTTGCTGTTTATCAGTAAATATCTCCACAGAGATTAAGAAAGGCAGTAGCTTAATAAATTAAGTACTTCCTGGTATGGTTACTATACTGGTAACTCCCCAAACAATCTGGATTGTGGTGAGGGAACAGAGAAAAAAGCTTATTTAGGACCTGCACTTACGAAGGGCGTAGGCAGCTGTATATCAGATAGTAAACCTTCTGAGAATAAAAACAGCTGGAGCTTGTTAAGGTAATTACACAGGGGAAAGGATAATGTACTGGGAACTCCTCAGAAGAATCTGATTTGTGGTGAGGGGAGAGAGATAAAAGCTCATTTATGAACGACATGAACATGTTGCGTAGGTAGCTGTTTATCAGTAAATATCTCCACTGAGATTAAGAAAAGCAGTAGCTTATTAAATTAAGTACTTCCGGGTATGGTTACTGTACTGGTAACTCCCAAAAAGAATCTGGATTGTGCTGAGGGAACAGAGAAAAAAGCTCATTTAGGACCTGCACTTACGAAGGGGGTAGGCAGCTGTATATCAGGGAATAAACCTTCTGAGAATAAAAACAGCTGGAGCTTGTTAAGGTAATTACACAGGGTAAAGGATAATGTACTGGGAACTCCTCAGAAGAATCTGATTTGTGGTGAGGGGAGAGAGATAAAAGCTCATTTCGGAACGACATGAACATGCTGGGTAGGTTGCTGTTTATCAGTAAATATCTCCACTGAGATTAAGAAAAGCAGTAGCTTAATAAATTAAGTACTTCCTGGTATGGTTACTGTACTGGTAACTCCCCAAAAGAATCTGGATTGTGGTGAGGGAACAGAGAAAAATCTCATTTCGGACGTGCACATACGAAGGGAGTAGGCAGCTGTATATCAGGGAGTAAACCTTCTGAGAATAACAACAGCTGGAGCTTGTTAAGGTAATTACACAGGGGAAAGGATATGTACTGGGAACTCCTCAGAAGAATCTGATTTGTGGTGAGGGGAAAGAGATAGAAGCTCATTTAGGAAAGACATGAACATGCTGCGTAGGTAGCTGTTTATCAGTAAATATCTCCACTGAGATTAAGAAAAGCAATAGCTTAATGAATTAAGTAATTCCTGGTATGGTTACTGTACTGGTAACTCCCCAAAAGAATCTGGATTGTGGTGAGGGAACAGAGAAAAAAGCTCATTTAGGACCTGCACTTACGAAGGGGGTAGGCAGCTGTATATCTGGGAGTAAACCTTCTGAGAATAAAAAAATCTGGAGCTTGTTAAGGTAATTACACAGGGGAAAGGATAATGTACTGGGAACTCCTCAGAAGAATCTGATTTGTGGTGGAGGGGAGAGAGAGATAAAAGCTCATTTAGGAACGACATGAACATGCTGCGTAGGTAGCTGTTTATCAGTAAATATCTCCACTGAGATTAAGAAAAGCAGTAGCTTAATAAATTAAGTACTTCCTGGTATGGTTACTGTACTGGTAACTCCCCAAAAGAATCTGGATTATGGTGAGGGAACAGAGAAAAAAGCTCATTTAGGACCTGCACTTACGAAGGGGGTAGGCAGCTGTATATCAGGGAGTAAACCTTCTGAGAATAAAAACAGCTGGAGCTTGTTAAGGTAATTACACAGGGAAATGGATAATGTACTGGAAACTCCTCAAAAGAATCTGATTTGTGGTGAGGGGAGAGAGATAAAAGCTCATTTAGGAACGACATGAACATGCTGCGTAGGTAGCTGTTTATCAGTAAATATCTCCACTGAGATTAAGAAAAGCAGTAGCTTAATAAATTAAGTACTTCCTGGTATGGTTACTGTACTGGTAACTCCCCAAAAGAATCTGGATTGTGGTGAGGGAACAGAGAAAAAAGCTCATTTAGGACCTGCACTTACGAAGGGGGTAGGCAGCTGTATATCACGGAGTAAACCTTCTGAGAATAAAAACAGCTGGAGCTTGTTAAGGTAATTACACAGGGGAAAGGATAATGTACTGGCAACTCCTCAGAAGAATCTGATTTGTGGTGAGGGGAGAGAGATAAAAGCTCATTTAGGAACGACATGAACATGCTGGGTAGGTTGCTGTTTATCAGTAAATATCTCCACAGAGATTAAGAAAGGCAGTAGCTTAATAAATTAAGCACTTCCTGGTATGGTTACTATACTGGTAACTCCCCAAACAATCTGGATTGTGGTGAGGGAACAGAGAAAAAAGCTTATTTAGGACCTGCACTTACGAAGGGCGTAGGCAGCTGTATATCAGATAGTAAACATTCTGAGAATAAAAACAGCTGGAGCTTGTTAAGGTAATTACACAGGGGAAAGGATAATGTACTGGGAACTCCTCAGAAGAATCTGATTTGTGGTGAGGGGAGAGAGATAAAAGCTCATTTATGAACGACATGAACATGTTGCGTAGGTAGCTGTTTATCAGTAAATATCTCCACTGAGATTAAGAAAAGCAGTAGCTTATTAAATTAAGTACTTCCGGGTATGGGTTACTGTACTGGTAACTCCCAAAAAGAATCTGGATTGTGCTGAGGGAACAGAGAAAAAAGCTCATTTAGGACCTGCACTTACGAAGGGGGTAGGCACCTGTATATCAGGGAATAAACCTTCTGAGAATAAAAACAGCTGGAGCTTGTTAAGGTAATTACACAGGAGAAAGGATAATGTACTGGGAACTCCTCAGAAGAATCTGATTTGTGGTGAGGGGAGAGAGATAAAAGCTCATTTAGGAAAGACAGGAACATGCTGCGTAGGTAGCTGTTTATCAGTAAATATCTCCACTGAGATTAAGAAAAGCAGTAGCTAAATAAATTAAGTACTTCCTGGTATGGTTACTGTACTGGTAACTCCCCAAAAGAATCTGGATGGTGGTGAGGGAACAGAGAAAAAAGTTCCTTTAGGACCTGCAATTACGAAGGGGGTAGGCAGTTGTATATCAGGGAGTAAACCTTCTGAGAATAAAAACAGCTGGAGCTTGTTAAAGTAATTACACAGTGGAAAGGATAATGTACTGGGAACTCCTCAGAAGAATCTGATTGTGGTGAGGGGAGAGAGATAAAAGCTCATTTACGAACGACATGAACATGCTGCCTAGGTAGCTGTTTATCAGTAAATATCTCCACTGAGATTAAGAAAAGCAGTAGCTTAATAAATTAAGTACTTCCTGGTATGGTTACTGTACTGGTAACTCCCCAAAAGAATCTGGATTGTGCTGAGGGAACAGAGAAAAAAGCTCATTTAGGACCTGAACTTACGAATGGGGTAGGCAGCAGTATATCAGGGAGTAAACCTTCTGAGAATAAAAACAGCTGGAGCTTGTTAAGTTAATTACACAGGGGAAAGGATAATGTACTGGGAACTCCTCAGAAGAATCTGATTTGTGGTGAGGGGAGAGAGATAAAAGCTCATTAGGAACGACATGAACATACTGCGTAGGTAGCTGTTTATCAGTAAATATCTCCACTGAGATTAAGAAAAGCAGTAGCTTATTAAATTAAGTACTTCCGGGTATGGTTACTGTACTGGTAACTCCCCAAAAGAATCTGGATTGTGGTGAGGGAACAGAGAAAAAAGCTCATTTAGGACCTGCACTTACGAATGGGGTCGGCAGCTGTATATCAGGGAGTAAACCTTCTGAGAATAAAAACAGCTGGAGCTTGTTAAGGTAATTACACAGGGGAAAGGATAATGTACTGGGAACTCCTCAGAAGAATCTGATTTGTGGTGAGGGGAGAGAGATAAAAGCTCATTTAGGAACGACATGAACATGCTGTGTACGTAGCTGTTTATCAGTAAATATCTCCACTGAGATTAAGAAAACCAGTAGCATAATAAATTAAGTACTTCCTGGTATTGTTATTGTACTGGTAACTCCCCAAAAGAATCTGGATTGTGGTGAGGGAACAGAGAAAAAAGCTCATTTAGGACCTGCACTTACGAAGAGGGTAGGCAGCTTTATATCAGGGAGTAAACCTTCTGAGAATAAAAACAGCTGGAGCTTGTTAAGGTAATTACACAGGGGAAAGGATAATGTACTGGGAACTCCTCAGAAGAATCTGATTGTTGTGAGGGGAGAGAGATAAAAGCTCATTTAGGAACGACATGAACATGATGCGTAGGTAACTGTTTATCAGTAAATATCTCCACTGAGATTAAGAAAATCAGTAGCTTACTAAATTAAGTACTTCCGGGTATGGTTACTGTACTGGTAACTCCCCAAAAGAATCTGTATTGTGGTGAGGGAACAGAGAAAAAAGCTCATTTAGGACATGCACTTACGAAGGGGGTCGGCAGCTGTATATCAGGGAGTAAACCTTCTGAGAATAAAAACAGCTGGAGCTTGTTAAGGTAATTACACAGGGGAAAGGATAATGTACTGGGAACTCCTCAGAAGAATCTGATTTGTGGTGAGGGGAGAGAGATAAAAGCTCATTTAGGAACGACATGAACATGCTGCGTAGGTAGCTGTTTATCAGTAAATATCTCCACTGAGATTAAGAAAAGCAATAGCTTAATAAATTAAGTAATTCCTGGTATGGTTACTGTACTGGTAACTCCCCAAAAGAGTCTGGATTGTGGTGAGGGAACAGAGAAAAGAGCTCACTTAAGACCTGCACTTACGAAGGGGGTAGGCAGCTGTATATCAGGGAGTAAACCTTCTGAGAATAAAAACAGCTGGAGCTTGTTAAGGTAATTACACAGGGGAAAGGATAATGTACTGGGAATTCCTCAGAAGAATCTGATTTGTGGTGAGGGGAGAGAGATAAAAGCTCATTTAGGAACGACATGAACATGCTGCGTACGTAGCTGTTTATCAGTAAATATCTCCACTGAGATTAAGAAAAGCAATAGCTTAATAAATTAAGTACTTCCTGGTATGGTTACTGTACTGGTATCTCCCCAAAAGAATCTGGATTGTGGTGAGGGAACAGAGAAAAAAGCTCATTTAGGACCTGCACTTACGAAGGGGGTAGGCAGCTGTATAACAGGGAGTAAACCTTCGGAGAATAAAAACAGCTGGAGCTTGTTAAGGTAATTACACAGGGGAAAGGATAATGTACTGGGAACTCCTCAGAAGAATCTGATTTGTGGTGAGGGGAGAGAGATAAAAGCTCATTAGGAACGACATGAACATGCTGCGTAGGTAGCTGTTTATCAGTAAATATCTCCACTGAGATTAAGAAAAGCAGTAGCTTAATAAATTAAGTACTTCCTGGTATGGTTACTGTACTGGTAACTCCCCAAAAGAATCTGGATTGTGGTGAGGGAACAGAGAAAAAAGCTCATTTAGGACCTGCACTTACGAAGGGGGTAGGCAGCTGTATATCACGGAGTAAACCTTCTGAGAATAAAAACAGCTGGAGCTTGTTAAGGTAATTACACAGGGGAAAGGATAATGTACTGGCAACTCCTCAGAAGAATCTGATTTGTGGTGAGGGGAGAGAGATAAAAGCTCATTTAGGAACGACATGAACATGCTGGGTAGGTTGCTGTTTATCAGTAAATATCTCCACAGAGATTAAGAAAGGCAGTAGCTTAATAAATTAAGCACTTCCTGGTATGGTTACTATACTGGTAACTCCCCAAACAATCTGGATTGTGGTGAGGGAACAGAGAAAAAAGCTTATTTAGGACCTGCACTTACGAAGGGCGTAGGCAGCTGTATATCAGATAGTAAACCTTCTGAGAATAAAAACAGCTGGAGCTTGTTAAGGTAATTACACAGGGGAAAGGATAATGTACTGGGAACTCCTCAGAAGAATCTGATTTGTGGTGAGGGGAGAGAGATAAAAGCTCATTTATGAACGACATGAACATGTTGCGTAGGTAGCTGTTTATCAGTAAATATCTCCACTGAGATTAAGAAAAGCAGTAGCTTATTAAATTAAGTACTTCCGGGTATGGTTACTGTACTGGTAACTCCCAAAAAGAATCTGGATTGTGCTGAGGGAACAGAGAAAAAAGCTCATTTAGGACCTGCACTTACGAAGGGGGTAGGCACCTGTATATCAGGGAATAAAACCTTCTGAGAATAAAAACAGCTGGAGCTTGTTAAGGTAATTACACAGGAGAAAGGATAATGTACTGGGAACTCCTCAGAAGAATCTGATTTGTGGTGAGGGGAGAGAGATAAAAGCTCATTTAGGAAAGACAGGAACATGCTGCGTAGGTAGCTGTTTATCAGTAAATATCTCCACTGAGATTAAGAAAAGCAGTAGCTAAATAAATTAAGTACTTCCTGGTATGGTTACTGTACTGGTAACTCCCCAAAAGAATCTGGATGGTGGTGAGGGAACAGAGAAAAAAGTTCCTTTAGGACCTGCAATTACGAAGGGGGTAGGCAGTTGTATATCAGGGAGTAAACCTTCTGAGAATAAAAACAGCTGGAGCTTGTTAAAGTAATTACACAGGGGAAAGGATAATGTACTGGGAACTCCTCAGAAGAATCTGATTGTGGTGAGGGGAGAGAGATAAAAGCTCATTTACGAACGACATGAACATGCTGCCTAGGTAGCTGTTTATCAGTAAATATCTCCACTGAGATTAAGAAAAGCAGTAGCTTAATAAATTAAGTACTTCCTGGTATGGTTACTGTACTGGTAACTCCCCAAAAGAATCTGGATTGTGCTGAGGGAACAGAGAAAAAAGCTCATTTAGGACCTGAAACTTACGAATGGGGTAGGCAGCAGTATATCAGGGAGTAAACCTTCTGAGAATAAAAACAGCTGGAGCTTGTTAAGTTAATTACACAGGGGAAAGGATAATGTACTGGGAACTCCTCAGAAGAATCTGATTTGTGGTGAGGGGAGAGAGATAAAAGCTCATTTAGGAACGACATGAACATACTGCGTAGGTAGCTGTTTATCAGTAAATATCTCCACTGAGATTAAGAAAAGCAGTAGCTTATTAAATTAAGTACTTCCGGGTATGGTTACTGTACTGGTAACTCCCCAAAAGAATCTGGATTGTGGTGAGGGAACAGAGAAAAAAGCTCATTTAGGACCTGCACTTACGAATGGGGTCGGCAGCTGTATATCAGGGAGTAAACCTTCTGAGAATAAAAACAGCTGGAGCTTGTTAAGGTAATTACACAGGGGAAAGGATAATGTACTGGGAACTCCTCAGAAGAATCTGATTTGTGGTGAGGGGAGAGAGATAAAAGCTCATTTAGGAACGACATGAACATGCTGCGTACGTAGCTGTTTATCAGTAAATATCTCCACTGAGATTAAGAAAACCAGTCGCATAATAAATTAAGTACTTCCTGGTATTGTTATTGTACTGGTAACTCCCCAAAAGAATCTGGATTGTGGTGAGGGAACAGAGAAAAAAGCTCATTTAGGACCTGCACTTACGAAGTGGGTAGGCAGCTTTATATCAGGGAGTAAACCTTCTGAGAATAAAAACAGCTGGAGCTTGTTAAGGTAATTACACAGGGGAAAGGATAATGTACTGGGAACTCCTCAGAAGAATCTGATTGTTGTGAGGGGAGAGAGATAAAAGCTCATTTAGGAACGACATGAACATGATGCGTAGGTAACTGTTTATCAGTAAATATCTCCACTGAGATTAAGAAAATCAGTAGCTTACTAAATTAGTACTTCCGGGTATGGTTACTGTACTGGTAACTCCCCAAAAGAATCTGGATTGTGGTGAGGGAACAGAGAAAAAAGCTCATTTATGACCTGCACTTACGAAGGGGGTAGGCAGACGTATATCAGGGAGTAAACCTTCTGAGAATAAAAACAGCTGGAGCTTGTTAAGGTAATTACACAGGGGAAAGGATAATGTACCAGGAACTCCTCAGAAGAATCTGATTTGTGGTGAGGGGAGAGAGATAAAAGCTCATTTAGGAACGACATAAACATGCTGCGTAGGTAGCTGTTTATCAGTAAATATCTCCACTGAGATTAAGAAAAGCAGTAGCTTAATAAATTAAGTACTTCCTGGTATGGGTACTGTACTGGTAACTCCCCAAAAGAATCTGGATTGTGCTGAGGGAACAGAGAAAAAAGCTCATTTAGGACCTGAAACTTACGAATGGGGTAGGCAGCAGTATATCAGGGAGTAAACCTTCTGAGAATAAAAACAGCTGGAGCTTGTTAAGTTAATTACACAGGGGAAAGGATAATGTACTGGGAACTCCTCAGAAGAATCTGATTCGTGGTGAGGGGAGAGAGATAAAAGCTCATTTAGGAACCACATGAACATGCTGCGTAGGTAGCTGTTTATCAGTAAATATCTCCACTGAGATTAAGAAAAGCAGTAGCTTATTAAATTAAGTACTTCCGGGTATGGTTACTGTACTGGTAACTCCCCAAAAGAATCTGTATTGTGGTGAGGGAACAGAGAAAAAAGCTCATTTAGGACCTGCACTTACGAAGGGGGGTCGGCAGCTGTATATCAGGGAGTAAACCTTCTGAGAATAAAAACAGCTGGAGCTTGTTAAGGTAATTACACAGGGGAAAGGATAATGTACTGGGAACTCCTCAGAAGAATCTGATTTGTGGTGAGGGGGAGAGAGATAAAAGCTCATTTAGGAACGACATGAACATGCTGCGTAGGTAGCTGTTTATCAGTAAATATCTCCACTGAGATTAAGAAAAGCAATAGCTTAATAAATTAAGTACTTCCTGGTATGGTTACTGTACTGGTAACTCCCCAAAAGAGTCTGGATTGTGGTGAGGGAACAGAGAAAAGAGCTCATTTAAGACCTGCACTTACGAAGGGGGTAGGCAGCTGTATATCAGGGAGTAAACCTTCTGAGAATAAAAACAGCTGGAGCTTGTTAAGGTAATTACACAGGGGAAAGGATAATGTACTGGGAATTCCTCAGAAGAATCTGATTTGTGGTGAGGGGAGAGAGATAAAAGCTCATTTAGGAAC
>NW_025960614.1:0-106624 GCF_023159225.1 Perognathus longimembris pacificus | reverse complement strand
AATAAATTAAGTACTTCCTGGTATAGTTACTGTACTGGTAACTCCCAAAAGAATCTGGGTTGTGGTGAGGGAACAGAGAAAAAAGCTCATTCAGGACCTGCACTTACGAAGGGGGTAGGCAGCTGTATATCAGGGAGTAAACCTTCTGAGAATAAAAACAGCTGGAGCTTGTTAAGGTAATTACACAGGGGAAAGGATAATGTACTGGGAACTCCTCAGAAGAATCTGATTTGTGGTGAGGGGAGAGAGATAAAAGCTCATTTAGGAACGACATGAACATGCTGCGTAGGTAGCTGTTTATCAGTAAATATCTCCACTGAGATTAAGAAAAGCAGTAGCTTAATAAATTAAGTACTTCCTGGTATGGTTACTGTACTGGTAACTCCCCAAAAGAATCTGGATTGTGGTGAGGGAACAGAGAAAAAAGCTCATTCAGGACCTACACTTACAAAGGGGGTAGGCAGCTGTATATCAGGGAGTAAACCTTCTGAGAATAAAAACAGCTGGAGCTTGTTAAGGTAATTACACAGGGGAAAGGATAATGTACTGGGAACTCCTCAGAAGAATCTGATTTGTGGTGAGGGGAGAGAGATAAAAGCTCATTTAGGAACGACATGAACATGCTGCGTAGGTAGCTGTTTATCAGTAAATATCTCCACTGAGATTAAGGAAAGCAGTAGCTTAATAAATTAAGTACTTCCTGGTATGGTTACTGTACTGGTAACTCCCCAAAAGAATCTGGATTGTGGTGAGGGAACAGAGAAAAAAGCTCATTTAGGACCTGCACTTACGAAGGGGTTAGGCAGCTGTCTATCAGGGAGTAAACCTTCTGAGAATAAAAACAGCTGGAGCTTGTTAAGGTAATTACACAGGGGAAAGGATAATGTACTGGGAACTCCTCAGAAGAATCTGATTTGTGGTGAGGGGAGAGAGATAAAAGCTCATTTAGGAACGACATGAACATGCTGCGTAGGTAGCTGTTTATCAGTAAATATCTCCACTGAGATTAAGAAAAGCAGTAGCTTAATAAATTAAGTACTTCCTGGTATGGTTACTGTACTGGTAACTCCCCAAAAGAATCTGGATTGTGGTGAGGGCACAGAGAAAAAAGCTCATTTAGGACCTGCACTTACGAAGGGGGTAGGCAGCTGTATATCAGGGAGTAAACCTTCTGAAAATAAAAACAGCTGGAGCTTGTTAAGGTAATTACACAGGGGAAAGGATAATGTACTGGGAACTCCTCAGAAGAATCTTATTTGTGGTGAGGGGAGAGAGATAAAAGCTCATTTAGGAACGACATGAACATGCTGCCTAGGTAGCTGTTTATCAGTAATTATCTCCACTGAGATTAAGAAAAGCAGTAGCTTAATAAATTAAGTACTTCCTGGTATGGTTACTGTACTGGTAACTCCCCAAAAGAATCTGGGTTGTGGTGAGGGAACAGAGAAAAAAGCTCATTTAGGACCTGCACTTACGAAGGGGGTAAGCAGCTGTATATCAGGGATTAAACCTTCTGAGAATAAAAACAGCTGGAGCTTGTTAAGGTAATTACACAGGGGAAAGGATAATGTACTGGGAACTCCTCAGAAGAATCTGATTTGTGGTGAGGGAGAGAGATAAAAGCTCATTTAGGAACGACATGAACATGCTGCGTAGGTAGCTGTTTATCAGTAAATATCTCCACTGAGATTAAGAAAAGCAGGAGCTTAATAAATTAAGTACTTCCTGGTATGGTTACTGTACTGGTAACTCCCCAAAAGAATCTGGATTGTGGTGAGGGAACAGAGAAAAAAGCTCATTCAGGACCTGCACTTAAGAAGGGGGTAGGCAGCTGTATATCAGGGAGTAAACCTTTTGAGAAGAAAAACAGCTGGAGCTTGTGAAGGTAATTACAGGGGAAAGGATAATGTACTGGGAACTCCTCAGAAGAATCTGATTTGTGGTGAGGGGAGAGAGATAAAAGCTCATTTAGGAACGACATGAACATGCTGCGTAGGTAGCTGTTTATCAGTAAATATCTCCACTGAGATTAAGAAAAGCAGTAGCTTAATAAATTAAGTACTTCCTGGTATGGTTACTGTACTGGTAACTCCCCAAAAGAATCTGGATTGTGGTGAGGGAACAGAGAAAAAAGCTCATTCAGGACCTGCACTTACGAAGGGGGTAGGCAGCTGTATATCAGGGAGTAAACCTTCTGAGAATAAAAACAGCTGGAGCTTGTTAAGGTAATTACACAGGGGAAAGGATAATGTACTGGGAACTCCTCAGAAGAATCTGATTTGTGGTGAGGGGAGAGAGATAAAAGCTCATTTAGGAACGACATGAACATGCTGCGTAGGTAGCTGTTTATCAGTAAATATCTCCACTGAGATTAAGAAAAGCAGTAGCTTAATAAATTAAGTACTTCCTGGTATGGTTACTGTACTGGTAACTCCCAAAAGAATCTGGATTGTGGTGAGGGAAAAGAGAAAAAAGCTCATTCAGGACCTGCACTTACGAAGGGGGTAGGCAGCTGTATATCAGGGAGTAAACCTTCTGAGAATAAAAACAGCTGGAGCTTGTTAAGGTAATTACACAGGGGAAAGGATAATGTACTGGGAACTCCTCAGAAGAATCTGATTTGTGGTGAGGGGAGAGAGATAAAAGCTCATTTAGGAACGACATGAACATGCTCCGTAGGTAGCTGTTTATCAGTAAATATCTCCACTGAGATTAAGAAAAGCAGTAGCTTAATAAATTAAGTACTTCCTGGTATAGTTACTGTACTGGTAACTCCCCAAAAGAATCTGGATTGTGGTGAGGGAACAGAGAAAAAAGCTCTTTCAGGACCTGCACTTACGAAGGGGGTAGGCAGCTGTATATCAGGGAGTAAACCTTCTGAGAATAAAAACAGCTGGAGCTTGTTAAGGTAATTACACAGGGGAAAGGATAATGTACTGGGAACTCCTCAGAAGAATCTGATTTGTGGTGAGGGGAGAGAGATAAAAGCTCATTTAGGAACGACATGAACATGCTGCGTAGGTAGCTGTTTATCAGTAAATATCTCCACTGAGATTAAGAAAAGCAGTAGCTTAAAAAATTAAGTACTTCCTGGTATGGTTACTGTACTGGTAACTCCCCAAAAGAATCTGGATTGTGGTGAGGGAACAGAGAAAAAAGCTCATTCAGGACCTACACTTACGAAGGGGGTAGGCAGCTGTATATCAGGGAGTAAACCTTCTGAGAATAAAAACAACTGGAGCTTGTTAAGGTAATTACACAGGGGAAAGGATAATGTACTGGGAACTCCTCAGAAGAATCTGATTTGTGGTGAGGGGAGAGAGATAAAAGCTCATTTAGGAACGACATGAACATGCTGCGTAGGTAGCTGTTTATCAGTAAATATCTCCACTGAGATTAAGAAAGCAGTAGCTTAATAAATTAAGTACTTCCTGTATGGTTACTGCACTGGTAACTCCCCAAAAGAATCTGGATTGTGGTGAGGGAACAGAGAAAAAAGCTCATTTAGGACCTGCACTTACGAAGGGTTAGGCAGCTGTCTATCAGGGAGTAAACCTTCTGAGAATAAAAACAGCTGGAGCTTGTTAAGGTAATTACACAGGGGAAAGGATAATGTACTGGGAACTCCTCAGAAGAATCTGATTTGTGGTCAGGGGAGAGAGATAAAAGCTCATTTAGGAACGACATGAACATGCTGCGTAGGTAGCTGTTTATCAGTAAATATCTCCACTGAGATTAAGAAAAGCAGTAGCTTAATAAATTAAGTACTTCCTGGTATGGTTACTGTACTGGTAACTCCCCAAAAGAATCTGGATTGTGGTGAGGGAACAGAGAAAAAAGCTCATTCAGGACCTGCACTTACGAAGGGGGTAGGGAGCTGTATATCAGGGAGTAAACCTTCTGAGAAGAAAAACAGCTGGAGCTTGTTAAGGTAATTACAGGGGAAAGGATAATGTACTGGGAACTCCTCAGAAGAATCTGAATTGTGGTGAGGGGAGAGAGATAAAAGCTCATTTAGGAACGACATGAACATGCTGCGTAGGTAGCTGTTTATCAGTAAATATCTCCACTGAGATTAAGAAAAGCAGTAGCTTAATAAATTAAGTACTTCCTGGTATGGTTACTGTACTGGTAACTCCCCAAAAGAATCTGGATTGTGGTGAGGGAACAGAGAAAAAAGCTCATTCAGGACCTGCACTTACGAAGGGGGTAGGCAGCTGTATATCAGGGCGTAAACCTTCTGAGAATAAAAACAGCTGGAGCTTGTTAAGGTAATTACACAGGGGAAAGGATAATGTACTGGGAACTCCTCAGAAGAATCTGATTTGTGGTGAGGGGAGAGAGATAAAAGCTCATTTAGGAACGACATGAACATGCTGCGTAGGTAGCTGTTTATCAGTAAATATCTCCACTGAGATTAAGAAAAGCAGTAGCTTAATAAATTAAGTACTTCCTGGTATAGTTACTGTACTGGTAACTCCCCAAAAGAATCTGGGTTGTGGTGAGGGAACAGAGAAAAAAGCTCATTCAGGACCTGCACTTACGAAGGGGGTAGGCAGCTGTATATCAGGGAGTAAACCTTCTGAGAATAAAAACAGCTGGAGCTTGTTAAGGTAATTACACAGGGGAAAGGATAATGTACTGGGAACTCCTCAGAAGAATCTGATTTGTGGTGAGGGGAGAGAGATAAAAGCTCATTTAGGAACGACATGAACATGCTGCGTAGGTAGCTGTTTATCAGTAAATATCTCCACTGAGATTAAGAAAAGCAGTAGCTTAATAAATTAAGTACTTCCTGGTATGGTTACTGTACTGGTAACTCCCAAAAGAATCTGGATTGTGGTGAGGGAACAGAGAAAAAAGCTCATTCAGGACCTACACTTACGAAGGGGGTAGGCAGCTGTATATCAGGGAGTAAACCTTCTGAGAATAAAAACAGCTGGAGCTGTTAAGGTAATTACACAGGGGAAAGGATAATGTACTGGGAACTCCTCAGAAGAATCTGATTTGTGGTGAGGGGAGAGAGATAAAAGCTCATTTAGGAACGACATGAACATGCTGCGTAGGTAGCTGTTTATCAGTAAATATCTCCACTGAGATTAAGGAAAGCAGTAGCTTAATAAATTAAGTACTTCCTGGTATGGTTACTGTACTGGTAACTCCCCAAAAGAATCTGGATTGTGGTGAGGGAACAGAGAAAAAAGCTCATTCAGGACCTACACTTACGAAGGGGGTAGGCAGCTGTATATCAGGGAGTAAACCTTCTGAGAATAAAAACAGCTGGAGCTTGTTAAGGTAATTACACAGGGGAAAGGATAATGTACTGGGAACTCCTCAGAAGAATCTGATTTGTGGTGAGGGGAGAGAGATAAAGCTCATTTAGGAACGACATGAACATGCTGCGTAGGTAGCTGTTTATCAGTAAATATCTCCACTGAGATTAAGAAAAGCAGTAGCTTAATAAATTAAGTACTTCCTGGTATGGTTACTGTACTGGTAACTCCCAAAAGAATCTGGATTGTGGTGAGGGCACAGAGAAAAAAGCTCATTTAGGACCTGCACTTACGAAGGGGGTAGGCAGCTGTATATCAGGGAGTAAACCTTCTGAAAATAAAAACAGCTGGAGCTTGTTAAGGTAATTACACAGGGGAAAGGATAATGTACTGGGAACTCCTCAGAAGAATCTTATTTGTGGTGAGGGGAGAGAGATAAAAGCTCATTTAGGAACGACATGAACATGCTGCCTAGGTAGCTGTTTATCAGTAATTATCTCCACTGAGATTAAGAAAAGCAGTAGCTTAATAAATTAAGTACTTCCTGGTATGGTTACTGTACTGGTAACTCCCCAAAAGAATCTGGGTTGTGGTGAGGGAACAGAGAAAAAAGCTCATTTAGGACCTGCACTTACGAAGGGGGTAAGCAGCTGTATATCAGGGATTAAACCTTCTGAGAATAAAAACAGCTGGAGCTTGTTAAGGTAATTACACAGGGGAAAGGATAATGTACTGGGAACTCCTCAGAAGAATCTGATTTGTGGTGAGGGGAGAGAGATAAAAGCTCATTTAGGAACGACATGAACATGCTGCGTAGGTAGCTGTTTATCAGTAAATATCTCCACTGAGATTAAGAAAAGCAGGAGCTTAATAAATTAAGTACTTCCTGGTATGGTTACTGTACTGGTAACTCCCCAAAAGAATCTGGATTGTGGTGAGGGAACAGAGAAAAAAGCTCATTCAGGACCTGCACTTAAGAAGGGGGTAGGCAGCTGTATATCAGGGAGTAAACCTTTTGAGAAGAAAAACAGCTGGAGCTTGTGAAGGTAATTACAGGGGAAAGGATAATGTACTGGGAACTCCTCAGAAGAATCTGATTTGTGGTGAGGGGAGAGAGATAAAAGCTCATTTAGGAACGACATGAACATGCTGCGTAGGTAGCTGTTTATCAGTAAATATCTCCACTGAGATTAAGAAAAGCAGTAGCTTAATAAATTAAGTACTTCCTGGTATGGTTACTGTACTGGTAACTCCCCAAAAGAATCTGGATTGTGGTGAGGGAACAGAGAAAAAAGCTCATTCAGGACCTGCACTTACGAAGGGGGTAGGCAGCTGTATATCAGGGAGTAAACCTTCTGAGAATAAAAACAGCTGGAGCTTGTTAAGGTAATTACACAGGGGAAAGGATAATGTACTGGGAACTCCTCAGAAGAATCTGATTTGTGGTGAGGGGAGAGAGATAAAAGCTCATTTAGGAACGACATGAACATGCTGCGTAGGTAGCTGTTTATCAGTAAATATCTCCACTGAGATTAAGAAAAGCAGTAGCTTAATAAATTAAGTACTTCCTGGTATGGTTACTGTACTGGTAACTCCCCAAAAGAATCTGGATTGTGGTGAGGGAAAAGAGAAAAAAGCTCATTCAGGACCTGCACTTACGAAGGGGGTAGGCAGCTGTATATCAGGGAGTAAACCTTCTGAGAATAAAAACAGCTGGAGCTTGTTAAGGTAATTACACAGGGGAAAGGATAATGTACTGGGAACTCCTCAGAAGAATCTGATTTGTGGTGAGGGGAGAGAGATAAAAGCTCATTTAGGAACGACATGAACATGCTCCGTAGGTAGCTGTTTATCAGTAAATATCTCCACTGAGATTAAGAAAAGCAGTAGCTTAATAAATTAAGTACTTCCTGGTATAGTTACTGTACTGGTAACTCCCCAAAAGAATCTGGATTGTGGTGAGGGAACAGAGAAAAAAGCTCTTTCAGGACCTGCACTTACGAAGGGGGTAGGCAGCTGTATATCAGGGAGTAAACCTTCTGAGAATAAAAACAGCTGGAGCTTGTTAAGGTAATTACACAGGGGAAAGGATAATGTACTGGGAACTCCTCAGAAGAATCTGATTTGTGGTGAGGGGAGAGAGATAAAAGCTCATTTAGGAACGACATGAACATGCTGCGTAGGTAGCTGTTTATCAGTAAATATCTCCACTGAGATTAAGAAAAGCAGTAGCTTAAAAAATTAAGTACTTCCTGGTATGGTTACTGTACTGGTAACTCCCCAAAAGAATCTGGATTGTGGTGAGGGAACAGAGAAAAAAGCTCATTCAGGACCTACACTTACGAAGGGGGTAGGCAGCTGTATATCAGGGAGTAAACCTTCTGAGAATAAAAACAACTGGAGCTTGTTAAGGTAATTACACAGGGGAAAGGATAATGTACTGGGAACTCCTCAGAAGAATCTGATTTGTGGTGAGGGGAGAGAGATAAAAGCTCATTTAGGAACGACATGAACATGCTGCGTAGGTAGCTGTTTATCAGTAAATATCTCCACTGAGATTAAGGAAAGCAGTAGCTTAATAATTAAGTACTTCCTGGTATGGTTACTGCACTGGTAACTCCCCAAAAGAATCTGGATTGTGGTGAGGGAACAGAGAAAAAAGCTCATTTAGGACCTGCACTTACGAAGGGGTTAGGCAGCTGTCTATCAGGGAGTAAACCTTCTGAGAATAAAAACAGCTGGAGCTTGTTAAGGTAATTACACAGGGGAAAGGATAATGTACTGGGAACTCCTCAGAAGAATCTGATTTGTGGTCAGGGGAGAGAGATAAAAGCTCATTTAGGAACGACATGAACATGCTGCGTAGGTAGCTGTTTATCAGTAAATATCTCCACTGAGATTAAGAAAAGCAGTAGCTTAATAAATTAAGTACTTCCTGGTATGGTTACTGTACTGGTAACTCCCCAAAAGAATCTGGATTGTGGTGAGGGAACAGAGAAAAAAGCTCATTCAGGACCTGCACTTACGAAGGGGGTAGGGAGCTGTATATCAGGGAGTAAACCTTCTGAGAAGAAAAACAGCTGGAGCTTGTTAAGGTAATTACAGGGGAAAGGATAATGTACTGGGAACTCCTCAGAAGAATCTGAATTGTGGTGAGGGGAGAGAGATAAAAGCTCATTTAGGAACGACATGAACATGCTGCGTAGGTAGCTGTTTATCAGTAAATATCTCCACTGAGATTAAGAAAAGCAGTAGCTTAATAAATTAAGTACTTCCTGGTATGGTTACTGTACTGGTAACTCCCCAAAAGAATCTGGATTGTGGTGAGGGAACAGAGAAAAAAGCTCATTCAGGACCTGCACTTACGAAGGGGGTAGGCAGCTGTATATCAGGGCGTAAACCTTCTGAGAATAAAAACAGCTGGAGCTTGTTAAGGTAATTACACAGGGGAAAGGATAATGTACTGGGAACTCCTCAGAAGAATCTGATTTGTGGTGAGGGGAGAGAGATAAAAGCTCATTTAGGAACGACATGAACATGCTGCGTAGGTAGCTGTTTATCAGTAAATATCTCCACTGAGATTAAGAAAACCAGTAGCTTAATAAATTAAGTACTTCCTGGTATAGTTACTGTACTGGTAACTCCCCAAAAGAATCTGGGTTGTGGTGAGGGAACAGAGAAAAAAGCTCATTCAGGACCTGCACTTACGAAGGGGGTAGGCAGCTGTATATCAGGGAGTAAACCTTCTGAGAATAAAAACAGCTGGAGCTTGTTAAGGTAATTACACAGGGGAAAGGATAATGTACTGGGAACTCCTCAGAAGAATCTGATTTGTGGTGAGGGGAGAGAGATAAAAGCTCATTTAGGAACGACATGAACATGCTGCGTAGGTAGCTGTTTATCAGTAAATATCTCCACTGAGATTAAGAAAAGCAGTAGCTTAATAAATTAAGTACTTCCTGGTATGGTTACTGTACTGGTAACTCCCCAAAAGAATCTGGATTGTGGTGAGGGAACAGAGAAAAAAGCTCATTCAGGACCTACACTTACGAAGGGGGTAGGCAGCTGTATATCAGGGAGTAAACCTTCTGAGAATAAAAACAGCTGGAGCTTGTTAAGGTAATTACACAGGGGAAAGGATAATGTACTGGGAACTCCTCAGAAGAATCTGATTTGTGGTGAGGGGAGAGAGATAAAAGCTCATTTAGGAACGACATGAACATGCTGCGTAGGTAGCTGTTTATCAGTAAATATCTCCACTGAGATTAAGGAAAGCAGTAGCTTAATAAATTAAGTACTTCCTGGTATGGTTACTGTACTGGTAACTCCCCAAAAGAATCTGGATTGTGGTGAGGGAACAGAGAAAAAAGCTCATTTAGGACCTGCACTTACGAAGGGGTTAGGCAGCTGTCTATCAGGGAGTAAACCTTCTGAGAATAAAAACAGCTGGAGCTTGTTAAGGTAATTACACAGGGGAAAGGATAATGTACTGGGAACTCCTCAGAAGAATCTGATTTGTGGTGAGGGGAGAGAGATAAAAGCTCATTTAGGAACGACATGAACATGCTGCGTAGGTAGCTGTTTATCAGTAAATATCTCCACTGAGATTAAGAAAAGCAGTAGCTTAATAAATTAAGTACTTCCTGGTATGGTTACTGTACTGGTAACTCCCCAAAAGAATCTGGATTGTGGTGAGGGCACAGAGAAAAAAGCTCATTTAGGACCTGCACTTACGAAGGGGGTAGGCAGCTGTATATCAGGGAGTAAACCTTCTGAAAATAAAAACAGCTGGAGCTTGTTAAGGTAATTACACAGGGGAAAGGATAATGTACTGGGAACTCCTCAGAAGAATCTTATTTGTGGTGAGGGGAGAGAGATAAAAGCTCATTTAGGAACGACATGAACATGCTGCGTAGGTAGCTGTTTATCAGTAATTATCTCCACTGAGATTAAGAAAAGCAGTAGCTTAATAAATTAAGTACTTCCTGGTATGGTTACTGTACTGGTAACTCCCCAAAAGAATCTGGGTTGTGGTGAGGGAACAGAGAAAAAAGCTCATTTAGGACCTGCACTTACGAAGGGGGTAAGCAGCTGTATATCAGGGATTAAACCTTCTGAGAATAAAAACAGCTGGAGCTTGTTAAGGTAATTACACAGGGGAAAGGATAATGTACTGGGAACTCCTCAGAAGAATCTGATTTGTGGTGAGGGGAGAGAGATAAAAGCTCATTTAGGAACGACATGAACATGCTGCGTAGGTAGCTGTTTATCAGTAAATATCTCCACTGAGATTAAGAAAAGCAGGAGCTTAATAAATTAAGTACTTCCTGGTATGGTTACTGTACTGGTAACTCCCCAAAAGAATCTGGATTGTGGTGAGGGAACAGAGAAAAAAGCTCATTTAGGACCTGCACTTAAGAAGGGGGTAGGCAGCTGTATATCAGGGAGTAAACCTTTGAGAAGAAAAACAGCTGGAGCTTGTTAAGGTAATTACAGGGGAAAGGATAATGTACTGGGAACTCCTCAGAAGAATCTGATTTGTGGTGAGGGGAGAGAGATAAAAGCTCATTTAGGAACGACATGAACATGCTGCGTAGGTAGCTGTTTATCAGTAAATATCTCCACTGAGATTAAGAAAAGCAGTAGCTTAATAAATTAAGTACTTCCTGGTATGGTTACTGTACTGGTAACTCCCCAAAAGAATCTGGATTGTGGTGAGGGAACAGAGAAAAAAGCTCATTCAGGACCTGCACTTACGAAGGGGGTAGGCAGCTGTATATCAGGGAGTAAACCTTCTGAGAATAAAAACAGCTGGAGCTTGTTAAGGTAATTACACAGGGGAAAGGATAATGTACTGGGAACTCCTCAGAAGAATCTGATTTGTGGTGAGGGGAGAGAGATAAAAGCTCATTTAGGAACGACATGAACATGCTGCGTAGGTAGCTGTTTATCAGTAAATATCTCCACTGAGATTAAGAAAAGCAGTAGCTTAATAAATTAAGTACTTCCTGGTATGGTTACTGTACTGGTAACTCCCCAAAAGAATCTGGATTGTGGTGAGGGAACAGAGAAAAAAGCTCATTTAGGACCGGCACTTACGAAGGGGGTAGGCAGCTGTATATCAGGGAGTAAACCTTCTGAGAATGAAAACAGCTGGAGCTTGTTAAGGTAATTACACAGGGGAAAGGATAATGTACTGGGAACTCCTCAGAAGAATCTGATTTGTGGTGAGGGGAGAGAGATAAAAGCTCATTTAGGAACGACATGAACATGCTGCGTAGGTAGCTGTTTATCAGGAAATATCTCCACTGAGATTAAGAAAAGCAGTAGCTTAATAAATTAAGTACTTCCTGGTATGGTTACTGTACTGGTAACTCCCCAAAGGAATCTGGATTGTGGTGAGGGAACAGAGAAAAAAGCTCATTTAGGACCTGCACTTACGAAGGGGGTAGGCAGCTGTATATCAGGGAGTAAACCTTCTGAGAATAAAAACAGCTGGAGCTTGTTAAGGTAATTACCCAGGGGAAAGGATAATGTACTGGGAACTCCTCAGAAGAATCTGATTTGTGGTGAGGGGAGAGAGATAAAAGCTCATTTAGGAACGACATGAACATGCTGCGTAGGTAGCTGTTAATCAGTAAATATCTCCACTGAGATTAAGAAAAGCAGTAGCTTAATAAATTAAGTACTTCCTGGTATGGTTACTGTACTGGTAACTCCCCAAAAGAATCTGGATTGTGGTGAGGGAACAGAGAAAAAAGCTCATTTAGGACCTGCACTTACGAAGGGGGTAGGCAGCTGTATATCAGGGAGTAAACCTTCTGAGAATGAAAACAGCTGGAGCTTGTTAAGGTAATTACACAGGGGAAAGGATAATGTACTGGGAACTCCTCAGAAGAATCTGATTTGTGGTGAGGGGAGAGAGATAAAAGCTCATTTAGGAACGACATGAACATGCTGCGTAGGTAGCTGTTTATCAGGAAATATCTCCACTGAGATTAGAAAAGCAGTAGCTTAATAAATTAAGTACTTCCTAGTATGGTTACTGTACTGGTAACTCCCCAAAAGAATCTGGATTGTGGTGAGGGAACAGAGAAAAAAGCTCATTCAGGACCTACACTTACGAAGGGGGTAGGCAGCTGTATATCAGGGAGTAAACCTTCTGAGAATAAAAACAGCTGGAGCTTGTTAAGGTAATTACACAGGGGAAAGGATAATGTACTGGGAACTCCTCAGAAGAATCTGATTTGTGGTGAGGGGAGAGAGATAAAAGCTCATTTAGGAACGACATGAACATGCTGCGTAGGTAGCTGTTTATCAGTAAATATCTCCACTGAGATTAAGGAAAGCAGTAGCTTAATAAATTAAGTACTTCCTGGTATGGTTACTGTACTGGTAACTCCCCAAAAGAATCTGGATTGTGGTGAGGGAACAGAGAAAAAAGCTCATTTAGGACCTGCACTTACGAAGGGGTTAGGCAGCTGTCTATCAGGGAGTAAACCTTCTGAGAATAAAAACAGCTGGAGCTTGTTAAGGTAATTACACAGGGGAAAGGATAATGTACTGGGAACTCCTCAGAAGAATCTGATTTGTGGTGAGGGGAGAGAGATAAAAGCTCATTTAGGAACGACATGAACATGCTGCGTAGGTAGCTGTTTATCAGTAAATATCTCCACTGAGATTAAGAAAAGCAGTAGCTTAATAAATTAAGTACTTCCTGGTATGGTTACTGTACTGGTAACTCCCCAAAAGAATCTGGATTGTGGTTAGGGCACAGAGAAAAAAGCTCATTTAGGACCTGCACTTACGAAGGGGGTAGGCAGCTGTATATCAGGGAGTAAACCTTCTGAAAATAAAAACAGCTGGAGCTTGTTAAGGTAATTACACAGGGGAAAGGATAATGTACTGGGAACTCCTCAGAAGAATCTTATTTGTGGTGAGGGGAGAGAGATAAAAGCTCATTTAGGAACGACATGAACATGCTGCCTAGGTAGCTGTTTATCAGTAATTATCTCCACTGAGATTAAGAAAAGCAGTAGCTTAATAAATTAAGTACTTCCTGGTATGGTTACTGTACTGGTAACTCCCCAAAAGAATCTGGGTTGTGGTGAGGGAACAGAGAAAAAAGCTCATTTAGGACCTGCACTTACGAAGGGGGTAAGCAGCTGTATATCAGGGATTAAACCTTCTGAGAATAAAAACAGCTGGAGCTTGTTAAGGTAATTACACAGGGGAAAGGATAATGTACTGGGAACTCCTCAGAAGAATCTGATTTGTGGTGAGGGGAGAGAGATAAAAGCTCATTTAGGAACGACATGAACATGCTGCGTAGGTAGCTGTTTATCAGTAAATATCTCCACTGAGATTAAGAAAAGCAGGAGCTTAATAAATTAAGTACTTCCTGGTATGGTTACTGTACTGGTAACTCCCCAAAAGAATCTGGATTGTGGTGAGGGAACAGAGAAAAAAGCTCATTCAGGACCTGCACTTAAGAAGGGGGTAGGCAGCTGTATATCAGGGAGTAAACCTTTTGAGAAGAAAAACAGCTGGAGCTTGTTAAGGTAATTACAGGGGAAAGGATAATGTACTGGGAACTCCTCAGAAGAATCTGATTTGTGGTGAGGGGAGAGAGATAAAAGCTCATTTAGGAACGACATGAACATGCTGCGTAGGTAGCTGTTTATCAGTAAATATCTCCACTGAGATTAAGAAAAGCAGTAGCTTAATAAATTAAGTACTTCCTGGTATGGTTACTGTACTGGTAACTCCCCAAAAGAATCTGGATTGTGGTGAGGGAACAGAGAAAAAAGCTCATTCAGGACCTGCACTTACGAAGGGGGTAGGCAGCTGTATATCAGGGAGTAAACCTTCTGAGAATAAAAACAGCTGGAGCTTGTTAAGGTAATTACACAGGGGAAAGGATAATGTACTGGGAACTCCTCAGAAGAATCTGATTTGTGGTGAGGGGAGAGAGATAAAAGCTCATTTAGGAACGACATGAACATGCTGCGTAGGTAGCTGTTTATCAGTAAATATCTCCACTGAGATTAAGAAAAGCAGTAGCTTAATAAATTAAGTACTTCCTGGTATGGTTACTGTACTGGTAACTCCCCAAAAGAATCTGGATTGTGGTGAGGGAACAGAGAAAAAAGCTCATTTAGGACCGGCACTTACGAAGGGGGTAGGCAGCTGTATATCAGGGAGTAAACCTTCTGAGAATGAAAACAGCTGGAGCTTGTTAAGGTAATTACACAGGGGAAAGGATAATGTACTGGGAACTCCTCAGAAGAATCTGATTTGTGGTGAGGGGAGAGAGATAAAAGCTCATTTAGGAACGACATGAACATGCTGCGTAGGTAGCTGTTTATCAGGAAATATCTCCACTGAGATTAAGAAAAGCAGTAGCTTAATAAATTAAGTACTTCCTGGTATGGTTACTGTACTGGTAACTCCCGAAAGGAATCTGGATTGTGGTGAGGGAACAGAGAAAAAAGCTCATTTAGGACCTGCACTTACGAAGGGGGTAGGCAGCTGTATATCAGGGAGTAAACCTTCTGAGAATAAAAACAGCTGGAGCTTGTTAAGGTAATTACCCAGGGGAAAGGATAATGTACTGGGAACTCCTCAGAAGAATCTGATTTGTGGTGAGGGGAGAGAGATAAAAGCTCATTTAGGAACGACATGAACATGCTGCGTAGGTAGCTGTTTATCAGTAAATATCTCCACTGAGATTAAGAAAAGCAGTAGCTTAATAAATTAAGTACTTCCTGGTATGGTTACTGTACTGGTAACTCCCCAAAAGAATCTGGATTGTGGTGAGGGAACAGAGAAAAAAGCTCATTTAGGACCTGCACTTACGAAGGGGGTAGGCAGCTGTATATCAGGGAGTAAACCTTCTGAGAATAAAAACAGCTGGAGCTTGTTAAGGTAATTACACAGGGGAAAGGATAATGTACTGGGAACTCCTCAGAAGAATCTGATTTGTGGTGAGGGGAGAGAGATAAAAGCTCATTTAGGAACGACATGAACATGCTGCGTAGGTAGCTGTTTATCAGTAAATATCTCCACTGAGATTAAGAAAAGCAGTAGCTTAATAAATTAAGTACTTCCTGGTATGGTTACTGTACTGGTAACTCCCCAAAGAATCTGGATTGTGGTGAGGGAACAGAGAAAAAAGCTCATTTAGGACCTGCACTTACGAAAGGGGGTAGGCAGCTGTATATCAGGGAGTAAACCTTCTGAGAATAAAAACAGCTGGAGCTTGTTAAGGTAATTACACAGGGGAAAGGATAATGTACTGGGAACTCCTCAGAAGAATCTGATTTGTGGTGAGGGGAGAGAGATAAAAGCTCATTTAGGAACGACATGAACATGCTGCGTAGGTAGCTGTTTATCAGTAAATATCTCCACTGAGATTAAGAAAAGCAGTAGCTTAATAATTTAAGTACTTCCTGGTATGGTTACTGTACTGGTAACTCCCCAAAAGATTCTGGATTGTGGTGAGGGAACAGAGAAAAAAGCTCATTTAGGACCTGCACTTACGAAGAGGGTAGGCAGCTGTATATCAGGGAGTAAACCTTCTGAGAATAAAAACAGCTGGAGCTTGTTAAGGTAATTACACAGGGGAAAGGATAATGTACTGGGAACTCCTCAGAAGAATCTGATTTGTGGTGAGGGGAGAGAGATAAAAGCTCATTTAGGAACGACATGAACATGCTGCGTAGGTAGCTGTTTATCAGTAAATATCTCCACTGAGATTAAGAAAAGCAGTAGCTTAATAAATTAAGTACTTCCTGGTATGGTTACTGTACTGGTAACTCCCCAAAAGAATCTGGATTGTGGTGAGGGAACAGAGAAAAAAGCTCATTCAGGACCTGCACTTACGAAGGGGGTAGGCAGCTGTATATCAGGGAGTAAACCTTCTGAGAATAAAAACAGCTGGAGCTTGTTAAGGTAATTACACAGGGGAAAGGATAATGTACTGGGAACTCCTCAGAAGAATCTGATTTGTGGTGAGGGGAGAGAGATAAAAGCTCATTTAGGAACGACATGAACATGCTGCGTAGGTAGCTGTTTATCAGTAAATATCTCCACTGAGATTAAGAAAAGCAGGAGCTTAATAAATTAAGTACTTCCTGGTATGGTTACTGTACTGGTAACTCCCCAAAAGAATCTGGATTGTGGTGAGGGAACAGAGAAAAAAGCTCATTCAGGACCTGCACTTACGAAGGGGGTAGGGAGCTGTATATCAGGGAGTAAACCTTCTGAGAATAAAAACAGCTGGAGCTTGTTAAGGTAATTACACAGGGGAAAGGATAATGTACTGGGAACTCCTCAGAAGAATCTTATTTGTGGTGAGGGGAGAGAGATAAAAGCTCATTTAGGAACGACATGAACATGCTGCGTAGGTAGCTGTTTATCAGTAATTATCTCCACTGAGATTAAGAAAAGCAGTAGCTTAATAAATTAAGTACTTCCTGGTATGGTTACTGTACTGGTAACTCCCCAAAAGAATCTGGGTTGTGGTGAGGGAACAGAGAAAAAAGCTCATTTAGGACCTGCACTTACGAAGGGGGTAAGCAGCTGTATATCAGGGAGTAAACCTTCTGAGAATAAAAACAGCTGGAGCTTGTTAAGGTAATTACACAGGGGAAAGGATAATATACTGGGAACTCCTCAGAAGAATCTGATTTGTGGTGAGGGGAGAGAGATAAAAGCTCATTTAGGAACGACATGAACATGCTGCGTAGGTAGCTGTTTATCAGTAAATATCTCCACTGAGATTAAGAAAAGCAGTAGCTTAATAAATTAAGTACTTCCTGGTATGGTTACTGTACTGGTAACTCCCAAAAGAATCTGGATTGTGGTGAGGGAACAGAGAAAAAAGCTCATTCAGGACCTGCACTTAAGAAGGGGGTAGGCAGCTGTATATCAGGGAGTAAACCTTCTGAGAATAAAAACAGCTGGAGCTTGTTAAGGTAATTACACAGGGGAAAGGATAATGTACTGGGAACTCCTCAGAAGAATCTGATTTGTGGTGAGGGGAGAGAGATAAAAGCTCATTTAGGAACGACATGAACATGCTGCGTAGGTAGCTGTTTATCAGTAAATATCTCCACTGAGATTAAGAAAAGCAGTAGCTTAATAAATTAAGTACTTCCTGGTATGGTTACTGTACTGGTAACTCCCCAAAAGAATCTGGATTGTGGTGAGGGAACAGAGAAAAAAGCTCATTCAGGACCTGCACTTACGAAGGGGGTAGGCAGCTGTATATCAGGGAGTAAACCTTCTGAGAATAAAAACAGCTGGAGCTTGTTAAGGTAATTACACAGGGGAAAGGATAATGTACTGGGAACTCCTCAGAAGAATCTGATTTGTGGTGAGGGGAGAGAGATAAAAGCTCATTTAGGAACGACATGAACATGCTGCGTAGGTAGCTGTTTATCAGTAAATACTCCACTGAGATTAAGAAAAGCAGTAGCTTAATAAATTAAGTACTTCCTGGTATGGTTACTGTACTGGTAACTCCCCAAAAGAATCTGGATTGTGGTGAGGGAACAGAGAAAAAAGCTCATTCAGGACCTGCACTTACGAAGGGGGTAGGCAGCTGTATATCAGGGAGTAAACCTTCTGAGAATAAAAACAGCTGGAGCTTGTTAAGGTAATTACACAGGGGAAAGGATAATGTACTGGGAACTCCTCAGAAGAATCTGATTTGTGGTGAGGGGAGAGAGATAAAAGCTCATTTAGGAACGACATGAACATGCTGCGTAGGTAGCTGTTTATCAGTAAATATCTCCACTGAGATTAAGAAAAGCAGTAGCTTAATAAATTAAGTACTTCCTGGTATGGTTACTGTACTGGTAACTCCCCAAAAGAATCTGGATTGTGGTGAGGGAACAGAGAAAAAAGCTCATTTAGGACCTGCACTTACGAAGGGGGTAGGCAGCTGTATATCAGGGAGTAAACCTTCTGAGAATAAAAACAGCTGGAGCTTGTTAAGGTAATTACACAGGGGAAAGGATAATGTACTGGGAACTCCTCAGAAGAATCTGATTTGTGGTGAGGGGAGAGAGATAAAAGCTCATTTAGGAACGACATGAACATGCTGCGTAGGTAGCTGTTTATCAGTAAATATCTCCACTGAGATTAAGAAAAGCAGTAGCTTAATAAATTAAGTACTTCCTGGTATGGTTACTGTACTGGTAACTCCCCAAAAGAATCTGGATTGTGGTGAGGGAACAGAGAAAAAAGCTCATTTAGGACCTGCACTTACGAAAGGGGGTAGGGAGCTGTATATCAGGGAGTAAACCTTCTGAGAATAAAAACAGCTGGAGCTTGTTAAGGTAATTACACAGGGGAAAGGATAATGTACTGGGAACTCCTCAGAAGAATCTGATTTGTGGTGAGGGGAGAGAGATAAAAGCTCATTTAGGAACGACATGAACATGCTGCGTAGGTAGCTGTTTATCAGTAAATATCTCCACTGAGATTAAGAAAAGCAGTAGCTTAATAAATTAAGTACTTCCTGGTATGGTTACTGTACTGGTAACTCCCCAAAAGAATCTGGATTGTGGTGAGGGAACAGAGAAAAAAGCTCATTTAGGACCTGCACTTACGAAGGGGGTAGGCAGCTGTATATCAGGGAGTAAACCTTCTGAGAATAAAAACAGCTGGAGCTTGTTAAGGTAATTACACAGGGGAAAGGATAATGTACTGGGAACTCCTCAGAAGAATCTGATTTGTGGTGAGGGGAGAGAGATAAAAGCTCATTTAGGAACGACATGAACATGCTGCGTAGGTAGCTGTTTATCAGTAAATATCTCCACTGAGATTAAGAAAAGCAGTAGCTTAATAAATTAAGTACTTCCTGGTATGGTTACTGTACTGGTAACTCCCCAAAAGAATCTGGATTGTGGTGAGGGAACAGAGAAAAAAGCTCATTCAGGACCTGCACTTACGAAGGGGGTAGGCAGCTGTATATCAGGGAGTAAACCTTCTGAGAATAAAAACAGCTGGAGCTTGTTAAGGTAATTACACAGGGGAAAGGATAATGTACTGGGAACTCCTCAGAAGAATCTGATTTGTGGTGAGGGGAGAGAGATAAAAGCTCATTTAGGAACGACATGAACATGCTGCGTAGGTAGCTGTTTATCAGTAAATATCTCCACTGAGATTAAGAAAAGCAGGAGCTTAATAAATTAAGTACTTCCTGGTATGGTTACTGTACTGGTAACTCCCCAAAAGAATCTGGATTGTGGTGAGGGAACAGAGAAAAAAGCTCATTCAGGACCTGCACTTACGAAGGGGGTAGGGAGCTGTATATCAGGGAGTAAACCTTCTGAGAATAAAAACAGCTGGAGCTTGTTAAGGTAATTACACAGGGGAAAGGATAATGTACTGGGAACTCCTCAGAAGAATCTGATTTGTGGTGAGGGGAGAGAGATAAAAGCTCATTTAGGAACGACATGAACATGCTGCGTAGGTAGCTGTTTATCAGTAAATATCTCCACTGAGATTAAGAAAAGCAGTAGCTTAATAAATTAAGTACTTCCTGGTATGGTTACTGTACTGGTAACTCCCCAAAAGAATCTGGATTGTGGTGAGGGAACAGAGAAAAAAGCTCATTTAGGACCTGCACTTACGAAGGGGGTAGGCAGCTGTATATCAGGGAGTAAACCTTCTGAGAATAAAAACAGCTGGAGCTTGTTAAGGTAATTACACAGGGGAAAGGATAATGTACTGGGAACTCCTCAGAAGAATCTGATTTGTGGTGAGGGGAGAGAGATAAAAGCTCATTTAGGAACGACATGAACATGCTGCGTAGGTAGCTGTTTATCAGTAAATATCTCCACTGAGATTAAGAAAAGCAGTAGCTTAATAAATTAAGTACTTCCTGGTATGGTTACTGTACTGGTAACTCCCCAAAAGAATCTGGATTGTGGTGAGGGAACAGAGAAAAAAGCTCATTCAGGACCTGCACTTACGAAGGGGGTAGGCAGCTGTATATCAGGGAGTAAACCTTCTGAGAATAAAAACAGCTGGAGCTTGTTAAGGTAATTACACAGGGGAAAGGATAATGTACTGGGAACTCCTCAGAAGAATCTGATTTGTGGTGAGGGGAGAGAGATAAAAGCTCATTTAGGAACGACATGAACATGCTGCGTAGGTAGCTGTTTATCAGTAAATATCTCCACTGAGATTAAGAAAAGCAGTAGCTTAATAAATTAAGTACTTCCTGGTATGGTTACTGTACTGGTAACTCCCCAAAAGAATCTGGATTATGGTGAGGGAACAGAGAAAAAAGCTCATTCAGGACCTGCACTTACGAAGGGGGTAGGCAGCTGTATATCAGGGAGTAAACCTTCTGAGAATAAAAACAGCTGGAGCTTGTTAAGGTAATTACACAGGGGAAAGGATAATGTACTGGGAACTCCTCAGAAGAATCTGATTTGTGGTGAGGGGAGAGAGATAAAAGCTCATTTAGGAACGACATGAACATGCTGCGTAGGTAGCTGTTTATCAGTAAATATCTCCACTGAGATTAAGAAAAGCAGGAGCTTAATAAATTAAGTACTTCCTGGTATGGTTACTGTACTGGTAACTCCCCAAAAGAATCTGGATTGTGGTGAGGGAACAGAGAAAAAAGCTCATTCAGGACCTGCACTTACGAAGGGGGTAGGGAGCTGTA
Organism: Perognathus longimembris pacificus; assembly: GCF_023159225.1. NCBI lineage: Eukaryota > Metazoa > Chordata > Mammalia > Rodentia > Heteromyidae > Perognathus > Perognathus longimembris. The sequence goes on along the minus strand of NW_025960614.1, from coordinate 85,660 downwards.
TATCAGGGAGTAAACCTTCTGAGAATAAAAACAGCTGGAGCTTGTTAAGGTAATTACACAGGGGAAAGGATAATGTACTGGGAACTCCTCAGAAGAATCTTATTTGTGGTGAGGGGAGAGAGATAAAAGCTCATTTAGGAACGACATGAACATGCTGCGTAGGTAGCTGTTTATCAGTAATTATCTCCACTGAGATTAAGAAAAGCAGTAGCTTAATAAATTAAGTACTTCCTGGTATGGTTACTGTACTGGTAACTCCCCAAAAGAATCTGGGTTGTGGTGAGGGAACAGAGAAAAAAGCTCATTTAGGACCTGCACTTACGAAGGGGGTAAGCAGCTGTATATCAGGGAGTAAACCTTCTGAGAATAAAAACAGCTGGAGCTTGTTAAGGTAATTACACAGGGGAAAGGATAATGTACTGGGAACTCCTCAGAAGAATCTGATTTGTGGTGAGGGGAGAGAGATAAAAGCTCATTTAGGAACGACATGAACATGCTGCGTAGGTAGCTGTTTATCAGTAAATATCTCCACTGAGATTAAGAAAAGCAGTAGCTTAATAAATTAAGTACTTCCTGGTATGGTTACTGTACTGGTAACTCCCCAAAAGAATCTGGATTGTGGTGAGGGAACAGAGAAAAAAGCTCATTCAGGACCTGCACTTAAGAAGGGGGTAGGCAGCTGTATATCAGGGAGTAAACCTTCTGAGAATAAAAACAGCTGGAGCTTGTTAAGGTAATTACACAGGGGAAAGGATAATGTACTGGGAACTCCTCAGAAGAATCTGATTTGTGGTGAGGGGAGAGAGATAAAAGCTCATTTAGGAACGACATGAACATGCTGCGTAGGTAGCTGTTTATCAGTAAATATCTCCACTGAGATTAAGAAAAGCAGTAGCTTAATAAATTAAGTACTTCCTGGTATGGTTACTGTACTGGTAACTCCCCAAAAGAATCTGGATTGTGGTGAGGGAACAGAGAAAAAAGCTCATTCAGGACCTGCACTTACGAAGGGGGTAGGCAGCTGTATATCAGGGAGTAAACCTTCTGAGAATAAAAACAGCTGGAGCTTGTTAAGGTAATTACACAGGGGAAAGGATAATGTACTGGGAACTCCTCAGAAGAATCTGATTTGTGGTGAGGGGAGAGAGATAAAAGCTCATTTAGGAACGACATGAACATGCTGCGTAGGTAGCTGTTTATCAGTAAATATCTCCACTGAGATTAAGAAAAGCAGTAGCTTAATAAATTAAGTACTTCCTGGTATGGTTACTGTACTGGTAACTCCCCAAAAGAATCTGGATTGTGGTGAGGGAACAGAGAAAATAGCTCATTCAGGACCTGCACTTACGAAGGGGGTAGGCAGCTGTATATCAGGGAGTAAACCTTCTGAGAATAAAAACAGCTGGAGCTTGTTAAGGTAATTACACAGGGGAAAGGATAATGTACTGGGAACTCCTCAGAAGAATCTGATTTGTGGTGAGGGGAGAGAGATAAAAGCTCATTTAGGAACGACATGAACATGCTGCGTAGGTAGCTGTTTATCAGTAAATATCTCCACTGAGATTAAGAAAAGCAGTAGCTTAATAAATTAAGTACTTCCTGGTATGGTTACTCTACTGGTAACTCCCCAAAAGAATCTGGATTGTGGTGAGGGAACAGAGAAAAAAGCTCATTTAGGACCTGCACTTACGAAGGGGGTAGGCAGCTGTATATCAGGGAGTAAACCTTCTGAGAATAAAAACAGCTGGAGCTTGTTAAGGTAATTACACAGGGGAAAGGATAATGTACTGGGAACTCCTCAGAAGAATCTGATTTGTGGTGAGAGGAGAGAGATAAAACCTCATTTAGGAACGACATGAACATGCTGCGTAGGTAGCTGTTTATCAGTAAATATCTCCACTGAGATTAAGAAAAGCAGTAGCTTAATAAATTAAGTACTTCCTGGTATGGTTACTGTACTGGTAACTCCCCAAAAGAATCTGGATTGTGGTGAGGGAACAGAGAAAAAAGCTCATTTATGCACTGCACTTACGAAAGGGGTAGGCAGCTGTATATCAGGGAGTAAACCTTCTGAGAATAAAAACAGCTGGAGCATGTTAAGGTAATTACACAGGGGAAAGGATAATGTACTGGGAACTCCTCAGAAGAATCTGATTTGTGGTGAGGGGAGAGAGATAAAAGCTCATTTAGGAACGACATGAACATGCTGCGTAGGTAGCTGTTTATCAGTAAATATCTCCACTGAGATTAAGAAAAGCAGTAGCTTAATAAATTAAGTACTTCCTGGTATGGTTACTGTACTGGTAACTCCCCAAAGAATCTGGATTGTGGTGAGGGAACAGAGAAAAAACCTCATTCAAGACCTGCACTTACGAAGGGGGTAGGCAGCTGTATATCAGGGAGTAAACCTTCTGAGAATAAAAACAGCTGGAGCTTGTTAAGGTAATTACACAGGGGAAAGGATAATGTACTGGGAACTCCTCAGAAGAATCTGATTTGTGGTGAGGGGAGAGAGATAAAAGCTCATTTAGGAACGACATGAACATGCTGCGTAGGTAGCTGTTTATCAGTAAATATCTCCACTGAGATTAAGAAAAGCAGTAGCTTAAGAAATTAAGTACTTCCTGGTATGGTTACTGTACTGGTAACTCCCCAAAAGAATCTGGATTGTGGTGAGGGAACAGAGAAAAAAGCTCATTTAAGACCTGCACTTACGAAGGGGGTAGGCAGCTGTATATCAGGGAGTAAACCTTCTCAGAATAAAAACAGCTGGAGCTTGTTACGGTAATTACACAGGGGAAAGGATAATGTACTGGGAACTCCTCAGTAGAATCTGATTTGTGGTGAGGGGAGAGAGATAAAAGCTCATTTAGGAACGACATGAACATGCTGCGTAGGTAGCTGTTTATCAGGAAATATCTCCACTGAGATTAAGAAAAGCAGGAGCTTAATAAATTAAGTACTTCCTGGTATGGTTACTGTACTGGTAACTCCCCAAAAGAATCTGGATTGTGGTGAGGGAACAGAGAAAAAAGCTCATTCAGGACCTGCACTTACGAAGGGGGTAGGGAGCTGTATATCAGGGAGTAAACCTTCTAAGAATAAAAACAGCTGGAGCTTGTTAAGGTAATTACACAGGGGAAAGGATAATGTACTGGGAACTCCTCAGAAGAATCTTATTTGTGGTGAGGGGAGAGAGATAAAAGCTCATTTAGGAACGACATGAACATGCTGCGTAGGTAGCTGTTTATCAGTAATTATCTCCACTGAGATTAAGAAAAGCAGTAGCTTAATAAATTAAGTACTTCCTGGTATGGTTACTGTACTGGTAACTCCCCAAAAGAATCTGGGTTGTGGTGAGGGAACAGACAAAAAGCTCATTTAGGACCTGCACTTACGAAGGGGGTAAGCAGCTGTATATCAGGGAGTAAACCTTCTGAGAATAAAAACAGCTGGAGCTTGTTAAGGTAATTACACAGGGGAAAGGATAATGTACTGGGAACTCCTCAGAAGAATCTGATTTGTGGTGAGGGGAGAGAGATAAAAGCTCATTTAGGAACGACATGAACATGCTGCGTAGGTAGCTGTTTATCAGTAAATATCTCCACTGAGATTAAGAAAAGCAGTAGCTTAATAAATTAAGTACTTCCTGGTATGGTTACTGTACTGGGAACTCCCCAAAAGAATCTGGATTGTGGTGAGGGAACAGAGAAAAAAGCTCATTCAGGACCTGCACTTAAGAAGGGGGTAGGCAGCTGTATATCAGGGAGTAAACCTTCTGAGAATAAAAACAGCTGGAGCTTGTTAAGGTAATTACACAGGGGAAAGGATAATGTACTGGGAACTCCTCAGAAGAATCTGATTTGTGGTGAGGGGAGCGAGATAAAAGCTCATTTAGGAACGACATGAACATGCTGCGTAAGTAGCTGTTTATCAGTAAATATCTCCACTGAGATTAAGAAAAGCAGTAGCTTAATAAATTAAGTACTTCCTGGTATGGTTACTGTACTGGTAACTCCCCAAAAGAATCTGGATTGTGGTGAGGGAACAGAGAAAAAAGCTCATTCAGGACCTGCACTTACGACGGGGGTAGGCAGCTGTATATCAGGGAGTAAACCTTCTGAGAATAAAAACAGCTGTAGCTTGTTAAGGTAATTACACAGGGGAAAGGATAATGTACTGGGAACTCCTCAGAAGAATCTGATTTGTGGTGAGGGGAGAGAGATAAAAGCTCATTTAGGAACGACATGAACATGCTGCGTAGGTAGCTGTTTATCAGTAAATATCTCCACTGAGATTAAGAAAAGCAGTAGCTTAATAAATTAAGTACTTCCTGGTATGGTTACTGTACTGGTAACTCCCCAAAAGAATCTGGATTGTGGTGAGGGAACAGAGAAAATAGCTCATTCAGGACCTGCACTTACGAAGGGGGTAGGCAGCTGTATATCAGGGAGTAAACCTTCTGAGAATAAAAACAGCTGTAGCTTGTTAAGGTAATTACACAGGGGAAAGGATAATGTACTGGGAACTCCTCAGAAGAATCTGATTTGTGGTGAGGGGAGAGAGATAAAAGCTCATTTAGGAACGACATGAACATGCTGCGTAGGTAGCTGTTTATCAGTAAATATCTCCACTGAGATTAAGAAAAGCAGTAGCTTAATAAATTAAGTACTTCCTGGTATGGTTACTGTACTGGTAACTCCCCAAAAGAATCTGGATTGTGGTGAGGGAACAGAGAAAAAAGCTCATTTAGGACCTGCACTTACGAAGGGGGTAGGCAGCTGTATATCAGGGAGTAAACCTTCTGAGAATAAAAACAGCTGGAGCTTGTTAAGGTAATTACACAGGGGAAAGGATAATGTACTGGGAACTCCTCAGAAGAATCTGATTTGTGGTGAGAGGAGAGAGATAAAACCTCATTTAGGAACGACATGAACATGCTGCGTAGGTAGCTGTTTATCAGTAAATATCTCCACTGAGATTAAGAAAAGCAGTAGCTTAATAAATTAAGTACTTCCTGGTATGGTTACTGTACTGGTAACTCCCCAAAAGAATCTGGATTGTGGTGAGGGAACAGAGAAAAAAGCTCATTTATGCACTGCACTTACGAAAGGGGTAGGCAGCTGTATATCAGGGAGTAAACCTTCTGAGAATAAAAACACCTGGAGCATGTTAAGGTAATTACACATGGGAAAGGATAATGTACTGGGAACTCCTCAGAAGAATCTGATTTGTGGTGAGGGGAGAGAGATAAAAGCTCATTTAGGAACGACATGAACATGCTGCGTAGGTAGCTGTTTATCAGTAAATATCTCCACTGAGATTAAGAAAAGCAGTAGCTTAATAAATTAAGTACTTCCTGGTATGGTTACTGTACTGGTAACTCCCCAAAGAATCTGGATTGTGGTGAGGGAACAGAGAAAAAACCTCATTCAAGACCTGCACTTACGAAGGGGGTAGGCAGCTGTATATCAGGGAGTAAACCTTCTGAGAATAAAAACAGCTGGAGCTTGTTAAGGTAATTACACAGGGGAAAGGATAATGTACTGGGAACTCCTCAGAAGAATCTGATTTGTGGTGAGGGGAGAGAGATAAAAGCTCATTTAGGAACGACATGAACATGCTGCGTAGGTAGCTGTTTATCAGTAAATATCTCCACTGAGATTAAGAAAAGCAGTAGCTTAAGAAATTAAGTACTTCCTGGTATGGTTACTGTACTGGTAACTCCCCAAAAGAATCTGGATTGTGGTGAGGGAACAGAGAAAAAAGCTCATTTAAGACCTGCACTTACGAAGGGGGTAGGCAGCTGTATATCAGGGAGTAAACCTTCTCAGAATAAAAACAGCTGGAGCTTGTTAAGGTAATTACACAGGGGAAAGGATAATGTACTGGGAACTCCTCAGTAGAATCTGATTTGTGGTGAGGGGAGAGAGATAAAAGCTCATTTAGGAACGACATGAACATGCTGCGTAGGTAGCTGTTTATCAGGAAATATCTCCACTGAGATTAAGAAAAGCAGGAGCTTAATAAATTAAGTACTTCCTGGTATGGTTACTGTACTGGTAACTCCCCAAAAGAATCTGGATTGTGGTGAGGGAACAGAGAAAAAAGCTCATTCAGGACCTGCACTTACGAAGGGGGTAGGGAGCTGTATATCAGGGAGTAAACCTTCTGAGAATAAAAACAGCTGGAGCTTGTTAAGGTAATTACACAGGGGAAAGGATAATGTACTGGGAACTCCTCAGAAGAATCTTATTTGTGGTGAGGGGAGAGAGATAAAAGCTCATTTAGGAACGACATGAACATGCTGCGTAGGTAGCTGTTTATCAGTAATTATCTCCACTGAGATTAAGAAAAGCAGTAGCTTAATAAATTAAGTACTTCCTGGTATGGTTACTGTACTGGTAACTCCCCAAAAGAATCTGGGTTGTGGTGAGGGAACAGAGAAAAAAGCTCATTTAGGACCTGCACTCACGAAGGGGGTAAGCAGCTGTATATCAGGGAGTAAACCTTCTGAGAATAAAAACAGCTGGAGCTTGTTAAGGTAATTACACAGGGGAAAGGATAATGTACTGGGAACTCCTCAGAAGAATCTGATTTGTGGTGAGGGGAGAGAGATAAAAGCTCATTTAGGAACGACATGAACATGCTGCGTAGGTAGCTGTTTATCAGTAAATATCTCCACTGAGATTAAGAAAAGCAGTAGCTTAATAAATTAAGTACTTCCTGGTATGGTTACTGTACTGGGAACTCCCCAAAAGAATCTGGATTGTGGTGAGGGAACAGAGAAAAAAGCTCATTCAGGACCTGCACTTAAGAAGGGGGTAGGCAGCTGTATATCAGGGAGTAAACCTTCTGAGAATAAAAACAGCTGGAGCTTGTTAAGGTAATTACACAGGGGAAAGGATAATGTACTGGGAACTCCTCAGAAGAATCTGATTTGTGGTGAGGGGAGCGAGATAAAAGCTCATTTAAGAACGACATGAACATGCTGCGTAAGTAGCTGTTTATCAGTAAATATCTCCACTGAGATTAAGAAAAGCAGTAGCTTAATAAATTAAGTACTTCCTGGTATGGTTACTGTACTGGTAACTCCCCAAAAGAATCTGGATTGTGGTGAGGGAACAGAGAAAAAAGCTCATTCAGGACCTGCACTTACGACGGGGGTAGGCAGCTGTATATCAGGGAGTAAACCTTCTGAGAATAAAAACAGCTGTAGCTTGTTAAGGTAATTACACAGGGGAAAGGATAATGTACTGGGAACTCCTCAGAAGAATCTGATTTGTGGTGAGGGGAGAGAGATAAAAGCTCATTTAGGAACGACATGAACATGCTGCGTAGGTAGCTGTTTATCAGTAAATATCTCCACTGAGATTAAGAAAAGCAGTAGCTTAATAAATTAAGTACTTCCTGGTATGGTTACTGTACTGGTAACTCCCCAAAAGAATCTGGATTGTGGTGAGGGAACAGAGAAAAAAGCTCATTCAGGACCTGCACTTAAGAAGGGGGTAGGCAGCTGTATATCAGGGAGTAAACCTTCTGAGAATAAAAACAACTGGAGCTTGTTAAGGTAATTACACAGGGGAAAGGATAATGTACTGGGAACTCCTCAGAAGAATCTGATTTGTGGTGAGGGGAGCGAGATAAAAGCTCATTTAGGAACGACATGAACATGCTGCGTAGGTAGCTGTTTATCAGTAAATATCTCCACTGAGATTACGAAAAGCAGTAGCTTAATAAATTAAGTACTTCCTGGTATGGTTACTGTACTGGTAACTGCCCAAAAGAATCTGGATTGTGGTGAGGGAACAGAGAAAAAAGCTCATTTAGGCACTGCACTTACGAAAGGGGTAGGCAGCTGTATATCAGGGAGTAAACCTTCTGAGAATAAAAACAGCTGGAGCATGTTGAGGTAATTACACAGGGGAAAGGATAATGTACTGGGAACTCCTCAGAAGAATCTGATTTGTGGTGAGGGGAGAGAGATAAAAGCTCATTTAGGAACGACATGAACATGCTGCGTAGGTAGCTGTTTATCAGTAAATATCTCCACTGAGATTAAGAAAAGCAGTAGCTTAATAAATTAAGTACTTCCTGGTATGGTTACTGTACTGGTAACTCCCCAAAGAATCTGGATTGTGGTGAGGGAACAGAGAAAAAAGCTCATTCAAGACCTGCACTTACGAAGGGGGTAGGCAGCTGTATATCAGGGAGTAAACCTTCTGAGAATAAAAACAGGTGGAGCTTGTTAAGGTAATTACACAGGGGAAAGGATAATGTACTGGGAACTCCTCAGAAGAATCTGATTTGTGGTGAGGGGAGAGAGATAAAAGCTCATTTAGGAACGAAATGAACTTGCTGCGTAGGTAGCTGTTTATCAGTAAATATCTCCACTGAGATTAAGAAAAGCAGTAGCTTAATAAATTAAATACTTCCTGGTATGGTTACTGTACTGGTTACTCCCCAAAAGAATCTGGATTGTGGTGAGGGAACAGAGAAAAAAGCTCATTTAAGACCTGCACTTACGAAGGGGGTAGGCAGCTGTATATCAGGGAGTAAACCTTCTGAGAATAAAAACAGCTGGAGCTTGTTAAGGTAATTACACAGGGGAAAGGATAATGTACTGGGAACTCCTCAGAAGAATCTGATTTGTGGTGAGGGGAGAGAGATAAAAGCTCATTTAGGAACGACATGAACATGCTGCGTAGGTAGCTGTTTATCAGTAAATATCTCCACTGAGATTAAGAAAAGCAGTAGCTTAATAAATTAAGTACTTCCTGGTATGTTTACTGTACTGGTAACTTCCCAAAATAATCTGGATTGTGGTGAGGGAACAGAGAAAAAATCTCATTTAGGACCTGCACTTAGGAAGGGTGTAGGCAGCTGTATATCAGGGAGTAAACCTTCTGAGAATAAAAACAGCTGGAGCTTGTTAAGGTAATTACACAGGGGAAAGGATAATGTACTGGGAACTCCTCAGAAGAATCTGATTTGTGGTGAGGGGAGAGAGATAAAAGCTCATTTAGGAACGACATGAACATGCTGCGTAGGTAGCTGTTTATCACTAAATATCTCCACTGAGATTAAGAAAAGCAGTAGCTTAATAAATTAAGTACTTCCTGGTATGGTTACTGTACTGGTAACTCCCCAAAAGAATCTGGATTGTGGTGAGGGAACAGAGAAAAAAGCTCATTTAGGACCTGCACTTACGAAGGGGGTAGGCAGCTGTATATCAGGGAGTAAACCTTCTGAGAATAAAAACAGCTGGAGCTTGTTAAGGTAATTGCACAGGGGAAAGGATAATGTACTGGGAACTCCTCAGAAGAATCTGATTTGTGGTGAGGGGAGAGAGATAAAAGCTCATTTAGGAACGACATGAACATGCTGCGTAGGTAGCTGTTTATCAGTAAATATCTCCACTGAGATTAAGAAAAGCAGTAGCTTAATAAATTAAGTACTTCCTGGTATGGTTACTGTACTGGTAACTCCCCAAAAGAATCTGGATTGTGGTGAGGGAACAGAGAAAAAAGCTCATTTAGGACCTGCACTTACGAAGGGGGTAGGCAGCTGTATATCAGGGAGTAAACCTTCTGAGAATAAAAACAGCTGGAGCTTGTTAAGGTAATTACACAGGGGAAAGGATAATGTACTGGGAACTCCTCAGAAGAATCTGATTTGTGGTGAGGGGAGAGAGGTAAAAGCTCATTTAGGAACGACATGAACATGCTGCGTAGGTAGCTGTTTATCAGTAAATATCTCCACTGAGATTAAGAAAAGCAGTAGCTTAATAAATTAAGTATTTCCTGGTATGGTTACTGTACTGGTAACTCCCCAAAAGAATCTGGATTGTGGTGAGGGAACAGAGAAAAAAGCTCAGTTAGGACCTGCACTCACGAAGGGGATAGGCAGCTGTATATCATGGAGTAAACCTTCTGAGAATAAAAACAGCTGGAGCTTGTTAAGGTAATTACACAGGGGAAAGGATAATGTACTGGGAACTCCTCAGAAGAATCTGATTTGTTGTGAGGGGAGAGAGATAAAAGCTCATTTAGGAACGACATGAACATGCTGCGTAGGTAGCTGTTTATCAGTAATTATCTCCACTGAGATTAAGAAAAGCAGTAGCTTAATAAATTAAGTACTTCCTGGTATGGTTACTGTACTGGTAACTCCCCAAAAGAATCTGGATTGTGGTGAGGGAACAGAGAAAAAGCTCATTTAGGACCTGCACTTACAAAGGGGATAGGCAGCTGTATATCAGGGAGTAAACCTTCTGAGAATAAAAACAGCTGGAGCTTGTTAAGGTAATTACACAGGGGAAAGGATAATGTACTGGGAACTCCTCAGAAGAATCTGATTTGTGGTGAGGGAAGAGAGATAAAAGCTCGTTTAGGAACTACATGTACATGCTGCGTAGGTAGCTGTTTATCAGTAAATATCTCCCCAGAGATTAAGAAAAACAGTAGCTTAATAAATTAAGTACTTCCTGGTATGGTTACTGTACTGGTAACTCCCCAAAAGAATCTGGATTGTGGTGAGGGAACAGAGAAAAAAGCTCATTCAGGACCTGCACTTACGACGGGGGTAGGCAGCTGTATATCAGGGAGTAAACCTTCTGAGAATAAAAACAGCTGGAGCTTGTTAAGGTAATTACACAGGGGAAAGGATAATGTACTGGGAACTCCTCAGAAGAATCTGAATTGTGGTGAGGGGAGAGAGATAAAAGCTCATTTAGGAACGACATGAACATGCTGCGTAGGTAGCTGTTTATCAGTAAATATCTCCACTGAGATTAAGAAAAGCAGTAGCTTAATAAATTAAGTACTTCCTGGTATGGTTACTGTACTGGTAACTCCCCAAAAGAATCTGGATTGTGGTGAGGGAACAGAGAAAAAAGCTCATTCAGGACCTGCACTTAAGAAGGGGGTAGGCAGCTGTATATCAGGGAGTAAACCTTCTGAGAATAAAAACAACTGGAGCTTGTTAAGGTAATTACACAGGGGAAAGGATAATGTACTGGGAACTCCTCAGAAGAATCTGATTTGTGGTGAGGGGAGCGAGATAAAAGCTCATTTAGGAACGACATGAACATGCTGCGTAGGTAGCTGTTTATCAGTAAATATCTCCACTGAGATTAAGAAAAGCAGTAGCTTAATAAATTAAGTACTTCCTGGTATGGTTACTGTACTGGTAACTCCCCAAAAGAATCTGGATTGTGGTGAGGGAACAGAGAAAAAAGCTCATTTAGGACCTGCACTTACGAAGGGGGTAGGCAGCTGTATATCAGGGAGTAAACCTTCTGAGAATAAAAACAGCTGGAGCTTGTTAAGGTAATTACACAGGGGAAAGGATAATGTACTGGGAACTCCTCAGAAGAATCTGATTTGTGGTGAGGGGAGAGAGATAAAAGCTCATTTAGGAACGACATGAACATGCTGCGTAGGTAGCTGTTTATCAGTAAATATCTCCACTGAGATTAAGAAAAGCAGTAGCTTAATAAATTAAGTATTTCCTGGTATGGTTACTGTACTGGTAACTCCCCAAAAGAATCTGGATTGTGGTGAGGGAACAGAGAAAAAAGCTCAGTTAGGACCTGCACTTACGAAGGGGGTAGGCAGCTGTATATCATGGAGTAAACCTTCTGAGAATAAAAACAGCTGGAGCTTGTTAAGGTAATTACACAGGGGAAAGGATAATGTACTGGGAACTCCTCAGAAGAATCTGATTTGTTGTGAGGGGAGAGAGATAAAAGCTCATTTAGGAACGACATGAACATGCTGCGTAGGTAGCTGTTTATCAGTAAATATCTCCACTGAGATTAAGAAAAGCAGTAGCTTAATAAATTAAGTACTTCCTGGTATGGTTACTGTACTGGTAACTCCCAAAAGAATCTGGATTGTGGTGAGGGAACAGAGAAAAAAGCTCATTCAGGACCTGCACTTACGAAGGGGATAGGGAGCTGTATATCAGGGAGTAAACCTTCTGAGAATAAAAACAGCTGGAGCTTGTTAAGGTAATTACACAGGGGAAAGGATAATGTACTGGGAACTCCTCAGAAGAATCTGATTTGTGGTGAGGGGAGAGAGATAAAAGCTCATTTAGGAACGACATGAACATGCTGCGTAGGTAGCTGTTTATCAGTAAATATCTCCACTAAGATTAAGAAAAGCAGTAGCTTAATGAATTAAGTACTTCCTGGTATGGTTACTGTACTGGTAACTCCCCAAAAGATCTGGATTGTGGTGAGGGAACAGAGAAAAAAGCTCATTTAGGACCTGCACTTACAAAGGGGGTAGGCAGCTGTATATCAGGGAGTAAACCTTCTAAGAATAAAAACAGCTGGAGCTTGTTAAGGTAATTACACAGGGGAAAGGATAATGTACTGGGAACTCCTCAGAAGAATCTGATTTGTGGTGAGGGGAGAGAGATAAAAGCTCATTTAGGAACGACATGAACATGCTGCGTAGGTAGCTGTTTATCAGTAAATATCTCCACTGAGATTAAGAAAAGCAGTAGCTTAATAAATTAAGTACTTCCTGGTATGGTTACTGTACGGGTAACTCCCCAAAAGAATCTGGATTGTGGTGAGGGAACAGAGAAAAAAGCTCATTTAGGACCTGCACTTACGAAGGGGGTAGGCAGCTGTATATCAGGGAGTAAACCTTCTGAGAATAAAAACAGCTGGAGCTTGTTAACGTAATTACACAGGGGAAAGATAATGTACTGGGAACTCCTCAGAAGAATCTGATTTGTGTTGAGGGGAGAGAGATAAAAGCTCATTTAGGAACGACATGAACATGCTGCGTATGTAGCTGTTTATCAGTAAATATCTCCACTGAGATTAAGAAAAGCAGTAGCTTAATAAATTAGGTACTTCCTGGTATGGTTACTGTACTGGTAACTCCCCAAAAGAATCTGGATTGTGGTGAGGGAACAGAGAAAAAAGCTCATTCAGGACCTGCACTTACGAAGGGGGTAGGCAGCTGTATATCAGGGAGTAAACCTGAGAATAAAAACAGCTGGAGCTTGTTAAGGTAATTACACAGGGGAAAGGATAATGTACTGGGAACTCCTCAGAAGAATCTGATTTGTGGTGAGGGGAGAGAGATAAAAGCTCATTTACATCCTGTATGCACCACAGGGGCAACTAGCTGTACATCACGTAACATCTCCTCGGTGAATGAGAACAGCTGCAGCTTGTTAGGGTAGGCTGATCGTGCGGGCCATAGACAGTGAACTCCTCTGTCCTCGATTGGATCGCTATGTGGTGCTGCAAGAGTTGATCAAGGCTCATTTATAATCTCTCTACACCACCGGGTAAGTAGCTGTATATCAGGAAATACCTCCGAGCTGAATGATTACAGCTGCAGCTTGATAGGGTAGGCTCGTGGGGCCATAGCGAATAAACTCCGCTGTCCTAGATTCAATCGGCTTTGGGGTGCTGGAAGTGAGATAATGGCTCTTTTGTGTCCTCTTCGCACCAGCGGGGTTAGTAATTGTATAGCAGGAAATAGCTCCACGGTGAATGAGAACAGCTGCAGCTTGTTAAGGTAGCCTGGTGGGATCATTGCGAGTGAACTCCGCTCTTCTCGAAGGGATCTGCTTTATGGTGCTGGAAGAGAAATAAAGGCTATACGCACAACGCAGGTAAATATCAGGGAATATCTCCTCGGTGAATGAGAACAGCTGCAGTTGTTTGGGTAGGCCTTCGGGCCAAAGCGCGAAAACTCCGCTGTCTTCGACTGAATCTGATTTGTGCTGCGGGAAGAGAGATAAAGGCTCATTTGTGTCCTATACGCTCCAGCGGAGTAAGTAGGAAATATTAGGAAATATCTCCAGGGTGAATTAGTACAGCTGCAGCTTGTTCATGTACGCTGGTCGGGACTTAGCGAGTGACCCCCGCTGTTCTCAGAGGTAGGATGTGCTCTGTGTTGCTGGAAGAGAGATAAAGGCTCACTTGTGTCCTGTAGGCACCAGCGGGGTAAGTCGCCCTATATCAGGGACTATCCCCTGAGTGAATGAGAACAGCTGCTCCTCCGTACTGTAGGCCGGTCAGGCCATAGCGAGTGAACGCCACTGTCCTCCATAGGATCTGCTATATTGAGTAATGCTGCTGTCCCTGACAAGATCTGAATTGGTGTGCTGGAAGGAGGGATAAAGGATAATTTATGTATTTTACGCACCACCGAGATGAATACCTTCTCGGTGAAAGAGAACAGCTGCAGCTTGTTATTGTAGGCCTGACGGGCCATAGAGAGTAAACTCCGCTGTCCTAGACTAAATCTGCGTGGTGGTGCTGGAAGAGAGATAAAGGCTCATTTACATCCTGTATGCACCACAGGGGCAACTAGCTGTACATCACGTAACATCTCCTCGGTGAATGAGAACAGCTGCAGCTTGTTAGGGTAGGCTGATCGGGCGGGCCATAGACAGTGAACTCCTCTGTCCTCGATTGGATCGCTATGTGGTGCTGGAAGAGTGATCAAGGCTCATTTATAATCTCTCTACACCACCGGGTAAGTAGCTGTATATCAGGAAATACCTCCGAGCTGAATGATTACAGCTGCAGCTTGATAGGGTAGGCTCGTGGGGCCATAGCGAATAAACTCTGCTGTCCTAGATTCAATCGGCTTTGGGGTGCTGGAAGTGAGATAAAGGCTCATTTGTGTCCTCTTCGCACCAGCGGGGTTAGTAATTGTATAGCAGGAAATAGCTCCACGGTGAATGAGAACAGCTGCAGCTTGTTAAGGTAGCCTGGTGGGATCATTGCGAGTGAACTCCGCTCTTCTCGAAGGGATCTGCTTTATGGTGCTGGAAGAGAAATAAAGGCTATACGCCCAACGCAGGTAAATATCAGGGAATATCTCCTCGGTGAATGAGAACAGCTGCAGCTTGTTTGGGTAGGCCTTCGGGCCAAAGCCCGAAAACTCCGCTGTCTTCGATTGAATCTGATTTGTGCTGCGGGAAGAGAGATAAAGGCTCATTTGTGTCCTATACGCTCCAGCGGAGTAAGTAGGAAATATTAGGAAATATCTCCAGGGTGAATTAGTACAGCTGCAGCTTGTTCATGTACGCTGGTCGGGACTTAGCGAGTGACCCCCGCTGTTCTCAGAGGTAGGATGTGCTCTGTGTTGCTGGAAGAGAGATAAAGGCTCACTTGTGTCCTGTAGGCACCAGCGGGGTAAGTCGCCCTATATCAGGGACTATCCCCTGAGTGAATGAGAACAGCTGCTCCTCCGTACTGTAGGCCGGTCAGGCCATAGCGAGTGAACGCCACTGTCCTCCATAGGATCTGCTATATTGAGTATACGCTGCTGTCCCTGACAAGATCTGAATTGGTGTGCTGGAAGAGGGATAAAGGATAATTTATGTATTTTACGCACCACCGAGATGAATACCTTCTCGGTGAAAGAGAACAGCTGCAGCTTGTTATTGGAGGCCTGACGGGCCATAGAGAGTAAACTCCGCTGTCCTAGACTAAATCTGCGTGGTGGTGCTGGAAGAGAGATAAAGGCTCATTTACATCCTGTATGCACCACAGGGGCAACTAGCTGTACATCACGTAACATCTCCTCGGTGAATGAGAACAGCTGCAGCTTGTTAGGGTAGGCTGATCGGGCGGGCCATAGACAGTGAACTCCTCTGTCCTCGATTGGATCGCTATGTGGTGCTGGAAGAGTGATCAAGGCTCATTTATAATCTCTCTACACCACCGGGTAAGTAGCTGTATATCAGGAAATACCTCCGAGCTGAATGATTACAGCTGCAGCTTGATAGGGTAGGCTCTTGGGGCCATAGCGAATAAACTCCGCTGTCCTAGATTCAATCGGCTTTGGGGTGCTGGAAGTGAGATAATGGCTCTTTTGTGTCCTCTTCGCACCAGCGGGGTTAGTAATTGTATAGCAGGAAATAGCTCCACGGTGAATGAGAACAGCTGCAGCTTGTTAAGGTAGCCTGGTGGGATCATTGCGAGTGAACTCCGCTCTTCTCGAAGGGATCTGCTTTATGGTGCTGGAAGAGAAATAAAGGCTATACGCACAACGCAGGTAAATATCAGGGAATATCTCCTTGGTGAATGAGAACAGCTGCAGCTTGTTTGGGCAGGCTTTCGGGCCAAAGCGCGAAAACTCCGCTGTCTTCGATTGAATCTGATTTGTGCTGCGGGAAGAGAGATAAAGGCTCATTTGTGTCCTATACGCTCCAGCGGAGTAAGTAGGAAATATTAGGAAATATCTCCAGGGTGAATTAGTACAGCTGCAGCTTGTTCATGTACGCTGGTCGGGACTTAGCGAGTGACCCCCGCTGTTCTCAGAGGTAGGATGTGCTCTGTGTTGCTGGAAGAGAGATAAAGGCTCACTTGTGTCCTGTAGGCACCAGCGGGGTAAGTCGCCCTATATCAGGGACTATCCCCTGAGTGAATGAGAACAGCTGCTCCTCCGTACTGTAGGCCGGTCAGGCCATAGCGAGTGAACGCCACTGTCCTCCATAGGATCTGCTATATTGAGTAAACGCTGCTGTCCCTGACAAGATCTGAATTGGTGTGCTGGAAGAGGGATAAAGGATAATTTATGTATTTTACGCACCACCGAGATGAATACCTTCTCGGTGAAAGAGAACAGCTGCAGCTTGTTATTGTAGGCCTGACGGGCCATAGAGAGTAAACTCCGCTGTCCTAGACTAAATCTGCGTGGTGGTGCTGGAAGAGAGATAAAGGCTCATTTACATCCTGTATGCACCACAGGGGCAACTAGCTGTACATCACGTAACATCTCCTCGGTGAATGAGAACAGCTGCAGCTTGTTAGGGTAGGCTGATCGGGCGGGCCATAGACAGTGAACTCCTCTGTCCTCGATTGGATCGCTATGTGGTGCTGGAAGAGTGATCAAGGCTCATTTATAATCTCTCTACACCACCGGGTAAGTAGCTGTATATCAGGAAATACCTCCGAGCTGAATGATTACAGCTGCAGCTTGATAGGGTAGGCTCTTGGGGCCATAGCGAATAAACTCCGCTGTCCTAGATTCAATCGGCTTTGGGGTGCTGGAAGTGAGATAATGGCTCTTTGTGTCCTCTTCGCACCAGCGGGGTTAGTAATTGTATAGCAGGAAATAGCTCCACGGTGAATGAGAACAGCTGCAGCTTGTTAAGGTAGCCTGGTGGGATCATTGCGAGTGAACTCCGCTCTTCTCGAAGGGATCTGCTTTATGGTGCTGGAAGAGAAATAAAGGCTATACGCCCAACGCAGGTAAATATCAGGGAATATCTCCTCGGTGAATGAGAACAGCTGCAGCTTGTTTAGGTAGGCCTTCGGGCCAAAGCCCGAAAACTCCGCTGTCTTCGATTGAATCTGATTTGTGCTGCGGGAGGAGAGATAAAGGCTCATTTGTGTCCTATACGCTCCAGCGGAGTAAGTAGGAAATATTAGGAAATATCTCCAGGGTGAATTAGTACAGCTGCAGCTTGTTCATGTACGCTGGTCGGGACTTAGCGAGTGACCCCCGCTGTTCTCAGAGGTAGGATGTGCTCTGTGTTGCTGGAAGAGAGATAAAGGCTCACTTGTGTCCTGTAGGCACCAGCGGGGTAAGTCGCCCTATATCAGGGACTATCCCCTGAGTGAATGAGAACAGCTGCTCCTCCGTACTGTAGGCCGGTCAGGCCATAGCGAGTGAACGCCACTGTCCTCCATAGGATCTGCTATATTGAGTAAACGCCGCTGTCCCTGACAAGATCTGCATTGGTGTGCTGGAAGAGCGATAAAGGATAATTTATGTATTTTACGCACCACCGAGATGAATACCTTCTCGGTGAATGAGAACAGCTGCAGCTTGTTATTGGAGGCCTGACGGGCCATAGAGCATAAACTCCGCTGTCCTAGATTGAATCTGCGTGGTGGTGCTGGAAGAGAGATAAAAGCTCATTTACATCCTGTATGCACCACAGGGGCAACTAGCTGTACATCACGTAACATCTCCTCGGTGAATGAGAACAGCTGCAGCTTGTTAGGGTAGGCTGATCGTGCGGGCCATAGACAGTGAACTCCTCTGTCCTCGATTGGATCGCTATGTGGTGCTGCAAGAGTTGATCAAGGCTCATTTATAATCTCTCTACACCACCGGGTAAGTAGCTGTATATCAGGAAATACCTCCGAGCTGAATGATTACAGCTGCAGCTTGATAGGGTAGGCTCTTGGGGCCATAGCGAATAAACTCCGCTGTCCTAGATTCAATCGGCTTTGGGGTGCTGGAAGTGAGATAATGGCTCTTTTGTGTCCTCTTCGCACCAGCGGGGTTAGTAATTGTATAGCAGGAAATAGCTGCACGGTGAATGAGAACAGCTGCAGCTTGTTATGGTAGCCTGGTGGGATCATTGCGAGTGAACTCCGCTCTTCTCGAAGGGATCTGCTTTAAGGTGCTGGAAGAGAAATAAAGGCTATACGCACAACGCAGGTAAATATCAGGGAATATCTACTCGGTGAATGAGAACAGCTGCAGCTTGTTTGGGTAGGCTTTCGGGCCAAAGCGCGAAAACACCGCTGTCTTCGATTGAATCTGATTTGTGCTGCGGGAAGAGAGATAAAGGCTCATTTGTGTCCTATACGCTCCAGCGGAGTAAGTAGGAAATATTAGGAAATATCTCCAGGGTGAATTAGTACAGCTGCAGCTTGTTCATGTACGCTGGTCGGGACTTAGCGAGTGACCCCCGCTGTTCTCAGAGGTAGGATGTGCTCTGTGTTGCTGGAAGAGAGATAAAGGCTCACTTGTGTCCTGTAGGCACCAGCGGGGTAAGTCGCCCTATATCAGGGACTATCCCCTGAGTGAATGAGAACAGCTGCTCCTCCGTACTGTAGGCCGGTCAGGCCATAGCGAGTGAACGCCACTGTCCTCCATAGGATCTGCTATATTGAGTAAACGCCGCTGTCCCTGACAAGATCTGCATTGGTGTGCTGGAAGAGCGATAAAGGATAATTTATGTATTTTACGCACCACCGAGATGAATACCTTCTCGGTGAATGAGAACAGCTGCAGCTTGTTATTGGAGGCCTGACGGGCCATAGAGCATAAACTCCGCTGTCCTAGATTGAATCTGCGTGGTGGTGCTGGAAGAGAGATAAAAGCTCATTTACATCCTGTATGCACCACAGGGGCAACTAGCTGTACATCACGTAACATCTCCTCGGTGAATGAGAACAGCTGCAGCTTGTTAGGGTACGCTGATCGTGCGGGCAATAGACAGTGGACTCCTCTGTCCTCGATTGGATCGCTATGTGGTGCTGCAAGAGTTGATCAAGGCTCATTTATAATCTCTCTACACCACCGGGTAAGTAGCTGTATATCAGGAAATACCTCCGAGCTGAATGATTACAGCTGCAGCTTGATAGGGTAGGCTCGTGGGGCCATAGCGAATAAACTCCGCTGTCCTAGATTCAATCGGCTTTGGGGTGCTGGAAGTGAGATAATGGCTCTTTTGTGTCCTCTTCGCACCAGCGGGGTTAGTAATTGTATAGCAGGAAATAGCTGCACGGTGAATGAGAACAGCTGCAGCTTGTTAAGGTAGCCTGGTGGGATCATTGCGAGTGAACTCCGCTCTTCTCGAAGGGATCTGCTTTATGGTGCTGGAAGAGAAGTAAAGGCTATACGCACAACGCTGGTAAATATCAGGGAATATCTCTTCGGTGAATGAGAACAGCTGCAGCTTGTTTGGGTAGGCCTTCGGGCCAAAGCGCGAAAACTCCGCTGTCTTCGATTGAATCTGATTTGTGCTGCGGGAAGAGAGATAAAGGCTCATTTGTGTCCTATACGCTCCAGCGGAGTAAGTAGGAAATATTAGGAAATATCTCCAGGGTGAATTAGTACAGCTGCAGCTTGTTCATGTACGCTGGTCGGGACTTAGCGAGTGACCCCCGCTGTTCTCAGAGGTAGGATGTGCTCTGTGTTGCTGGAAGAGAGATAAAGGCTCACTTGTGTCCTGTAGGCACCAGCGGGGTAAGTCGCCCTATATCAGGGACTATCCCCTGAGTGAATGAGAACAGCTGCTCCTCCGTACTGTAGGCCGGTCAGGCCATAGCGAGTGAACGCCACTGTCCTCCATAGGATCTGCTATATTGAGTAAACGCCGCTGTCCCTGACAAGATCTGCATTGGTGTGCTGGAAGAGCGATAAAGGATAATTTATGTATTTTACGCACCACCGAGATGAATACCTTCTCGGTGAATGAGAACAGCTGCAGCTTGTTATTGGAGGCCTGACGGGCCATAGAGCATAAACTCCGCTGTCCTAGATTGAATCTGCGTGGTGGTGCTGGAAGAGAGATAAAGGCTCATTTACATCCTGTATGCACCACAGGGGCAACTAGCTGTACATCACGTAACATCTCCTCGGTGAATGAGAACAGCTGCAGCTTGTTAGGGTAGGCTGATCGGGCGGGCCATAGACAGTGAACTCCTCTGTCCTCGATTGGATCGCTATGTGGTGCTGGAAGAGTGATCAAGGCTCATTTATAATCTCTCTACACCACCGGGTAAGTAGCTGTATATCAGGAAATACCTCCGAGCTGAATGATTACAGCTGCAGCTTGATAGGGTAGGCTCTTGGGGCCATAGCGAATAAACTCCGCTGTCCTAGATTCAATCGGCTTTGGGGTGCTGGAAGTGAGATAATGGCTCTTTTGTGTCCTCTTCGCACCAGCGGGGTTAGTAATTGTATAGCAGGAAATAGCTGCACGGTGAATGAGAACAGCTGCAGCTTGTTATGGTAGCCTGGTGGGATCATTGCGAGTGAACTCCGCTCTTCTCGAAGGGATCTGCTTTATGGTGCTGGAAGAGAAATAAAGGCTATACGCACAACGCAGGTAAATATCAGGGAATATCTCCTCGGTGAATGAGAACAGCTGCAGCTTGTTTGGGTAGGCTTTCGGGCCAAAGCGCGAAAACTCCGCTGTCTTCGATTGAATCTGATTTGTGCTGCGGGAAGAGAGATAAAGGCTCATTTGTGTCCTATACGCTCCAGCGGAGTAAGTAGGAAATATTAGGAAATATCTCCAGGGTGAATTAGTACAGCTGCAGCTTGTTCATGTACGCTGGTCGGGACTTAGCGAGTGACCCCCGCTGTTCTCAGAGGTAGGATGTGCTCTGTGTTGCTGGAAGAGAGATAAAGGCTCACTTGTGTCCTGTAGGCACCAGCGGGGTAAGTCGCCCTATATCAGGGACTATCCCCTGAGTGAATGAGAACAGCTGCTCCTCCGTACTGTAGGCCGGTCAGGCCATAGCGAGTGAACGCCACTGTCCTCCATAGGATCTGCTATATTGAGTAAACGCCGCTGTCCCTGACAAGATCTGCATTGGTGTGCTGGAAGAGCGATAAAGGATAATTTATGTATTTTACGCACCACCGAGATGAATACCTTCTCGGTGAATGAGAACAGCTGCAGCTTGTTATTGGAGGCCTGACGGGCCATAGAGCATAAACTCCGCTGTCCTAGATTGAATCTGCGTGGTGGTGCTGGAAGAGAGATAAAAGCTCATTTACATCCTGTATGCACCACAGGGGCAACTAGCTGTACATCACGTAACATCTCCTCGGTGAATGAGAACAGCTGCAGCTTGTTAGGGTAGGCTGATCGTGCGGGCCATAGACAGTGAACTCCTCTGTCCTCGATTGGATCGCTATGTGGTGCTGCAAGAGTTGATCAAGGCTCATTTATAATCTCTCTACACCACCGGGTAAGTAGCTGTATATCAGGAAATACCTCCGAGCTGAATGATTACAGCTGCAGCTTGATAGGGTAGGCTCTTGGGGCCATAGCGAATAAACTCCGCTGTCCTAGATTCAATCGGCTTTGGGGTGCTGGAAGTGAGATAATGGCTCTTTTGTGTCCTCTTCGCACCAGCGGGGTTAGTAATTGTATAGCAGGAAATAGCTGCACGGTGAATGAGAACAGCTGCAGCTTGTTAAGGTAGCCTGGTGGGATCATTGCGAGTGAACTCCGCTCTTCTCGAAGGGATCTGCTTTATGGTGCTGGAAGAGAAATAAAGGCTATACGCACAACGCAGGTAAATATCAGGGAATATCTCTCGGTGAATGAGAACAGCTGCAGCTTGTTTGGGTAGGCCTTCGGGCCAAAGCGCGAAAACTCCGCTGTCTTCGATTGAATCTGATTTGTGCTGCGGGAAGAGAGATAAAGGCTCATTTGTGTCCTATACGCTCCAGCGGAGTAAGTAGGAAATATTAGGAAATATCTCCAGGGTGAATTAGTACAGCTGCAGCTTGTTCATGTACGCTGGTCGGGACTTAGCGAGTGACCCCCGCTGTTCTCAGAGGTAGGATGTGCTCTGTGTTGCTGGAAGAGAGATAAAGGCTCACTTGTGTCCTGTAGGCACCAGCGGGGTAAGTCGCCCTATATCAGGGACTATCCCCTGAGTGAATGAGAACAGCTGCTCCTCCGTACTGTAGGCCGGTCAGGCCATAGCGAGTGAACGCCACTGTCCTCCATAGGATCTGCTATATTGAGTAAACGCCGCTGTCCCTGACAAGATCTGCATTGGTGTGCTGGAAGAGCGATAAAGGATAATTTATGTATTTTACGCACCACCGAGATGAATACCTTCTCGGTGAATGAGAACAGCTGCAGCTTGTTATTGTAGGCCTGACGGGCCATAGAGCATAAACTCCGCTGTCCTAGATTGAATCTGCGTGGTGGTGCTGGAAGAGAGATAAAGCTCATTTACATCCTGTATGCACCACAGGGGCAACTAGCTGTACATCACGTAACATCTCCTCGGTGAATGAGAACAGCTGCAGCTTGTTAGGGTAGGCTGATCGTGCGGGCCATAGACAGTGAACTCCTCTGTCCTCGATTGGATCGCTATGTGGTGCTGCAAGAGTGATCAAGGCTCATTTATAATCTCTCTACACCACCGGGTAAGTAGCTGTATATCAGGAAATACCTCCGAGCTGAATGATTACAGCTGCAGCTTGATAGGGTAGGCTCTTGGGGCCATAGCGAATAAACTCCGCTGTCCTAGATTCAATCGGCTTTGGGGTGCTGGAAGTGAGATAATGGCTCTTTTGTGTCCTCTTCGCACCAGCGGGGTTAGTAATTGTATAGCAGGAAATAGCTGCACGGTGAATGAGAACAGCTGCAGCTTGTTAAGGTAGCCTGGTGGGATCATTGCGAGTGAACTCCGCTCTTCTCGAAGGGATCTGCTTTATGGTGCTGGAAGAGAAATAAAGGCTATACGCACAACGCAGGTAAATATCAGGGAATATCTCTCGGTGAATGAGAACAGCTGCAGCTTGTTTGGGTAGGCCTTCGGGCCAAAGCGCGAAAACTCCGCTGTCTTCGATTGAATCTGATTTGTGCTGCGGGAAGAGAGATAAAGGCTCATTTGTGTCCTATACGCTCCAGCGGAGTAAGTAGGAAATATTAGGAAATATCTCCAGGGTGAATTAGTACAGCTGCAGCTTGTTCATGTACGCTGGTCGGGACTTAGCGAGTGACCCCCGCTGTTCTCAGAGGTAGGATGTGCTCTGTGTTGCTGGAAGAGAGATAAAGGCTCACTTGTGTCCTGTAGGCACCAGCGGGGTAAGTCGCCCTATATCAGGGACTATCCCCTGAGTGAATGAGAACAGCTGCTCCTCCGTACTGTAGGCCGGTCAGGCCATAGCGAGTGAACGCCACTGTCCTCCATAGGATCTGCTATATTGAGTAAACGCTGCTGTCCCTGACAAGATCTGAATTGGTGTGCTGGAAGAGGGATAAAGGATAATTTATGTATTTTACGCACCACCGAGATGAATACCTTCTCGGTGAAAGAGAACAGCTGCAGCTTGTTATTGGAGGCCTGACGGGCCATAGAGAGTAAACTCCGCTGTCCTAGACTAAATCTGCGTGGTGGTGCTGGAAGAGAGATAAAGCTCATTTACATCCTGTATGCACCACAGGGGCAACTAGCTGTACATCACGTAACATCTCCTCGGTGAATGAGAACAGCTGCAGCTTGTTAGGGTAGGCTGATCGGGCGGGCCATAGACAGTGAACTCCTCTGTCCTCGATTGGATCGCTATGTGGTGCTGCAAGAGTGATCAAGGCTCATTTATAATCTCTCTACACCACCGGGTAAGTAGCTGTATATCAGGAAATACCTCCGAGCTGAATGATTACAGCTGCAGCTTGATAGGGTAGGCTCTTGGGGCCATAGCGAATAAACTCCGCTGTCCTAGATTCAATCGGCTTTGGGGTGCTGGAAGTGAGATAATGGCTCTTTTGTGTCCTCTTCGCACCAGCGGGGTTAGTAATTGTATAGCAGGAAATAGCTCCACGGTGAATGAGAACAGCTGCAGCTTGTTAAGGTAGCCTGGTGGGATCATTGCGAGTGAACTCCGCTCTTCTCGAAGGGATCTGCTTTATGGTGCTGGAAGAGAAATAAAGGCTATACGCACAACGCAGGTAAATATCAGGGAATATCTCCTCGGTGAATGAGAACAGCTGCAGCTTGTTTGGGTAGGCCTTCGGGCCAAAGCGCGAAAACTCCGCTGTCTTCGATTGAATCTGATTTGTGCTGCGGGAAGAGAGATAAAGGCTCATTTGTGTCCTATACGCTCCAGCGGAGTAAGTAGGAAATATTAGGAAATATCTCCAGGGTGAATTAGTACAGCTGCAGCTTGTTCATGTACGCTGGTCGGGACTTAGCGAGTGACCCCCGCTGTTCTCAGAGGTAGGATGTGCTCTGTGTTGCTGGAAGAGAGATAAAGGCTCACTTGTGTCCTGTAGGCACCAGCGGGGTAAGTCGCCCTATATCAGGGACTATCCCCTGAGTGAATGAGAACAGCTGCTCCTCCGTACTGTAGGCCGGTCAGGCCATAGCGAGTGAACGCCACTGTCCTCCATAGGATCTGCTATATTGAGTAAACGCCGCTGTCCCTGACAAGATCTGCATTGGTGTGCTGGAAGAGCGATAAAGGATAATTTATGTATTTTACGCACCACCGAGATGAATACCTTCTCGGTGAATGAGAACAGCTGCAGCTTGTTATTGGAGGCCTGACGGGCCATAGAGCATAAACTCCGCTGTCCTAGATTGAATCTGCGTGGTGGTGCTGGAAGAGAGATAAAAGCTCATTTACATCCTGTATGCACCACAGGGGCAACTAGCTGTACATCACGTAACATCTCCTCGGTGAATGAGAACAGCTGCAGCTTGTTAGGGTAGGCTGATCGTGCGGGCCATAGACAGTGAACTCCTCTGTCCTCGATTGGATCGCTATGTGGTGCTGCAAGAGTTGATCAAGGCTCATTTATAATCTCTCTACACCACCGGGTAAGTAGCTGTATATCAGGAAATACCTCCGAGCTGAATGATTACAGCTGCAGCTTGATAGGGTAGGCTCTTGGGGCCATAGCGAATAAACTCCGCTGTCCTAGATTCAATCGGCTTTGGGGTGCTGGAAGTGAGATAATGGCTCTTTTGTGTCCTCTTCGCACCAGCGGGGTTAGTAATTGTATAGCAGGAAATAGCTGCACGGTGAATGAGAACAGCTGCAGCTTGTTAAGGTAGCCTGGTGGGATCATTGCGAGTGAACTCCGCTCTTCTCGAAGGGATCTGCTTTATGGTGCTGGAAGAGAAATAAAGGCTATACGCACAACGCAGGTAAATATCAGGGAATATCTCTCGGTGAATGAGAACAGCTGCAGCTTGTTTGGGTAGGCCTTCGGGCCAAAGCGCGAAAACTCCGCTGTCTTCGATTGAATCTGATTTGTGCTGCGGGAAGAGAGATAAAGGCTCATTTGTGTCCTATACGCTCCAGCGGAGTAAGTAGGAAATATTAGGAAATATCTCCAGGGTGAATTAGTACAGCTGCAGCTTGTTCATGTACGCTGGTCGGGACTTAGCGAGTGACCCCCGCTGTTCTCAGAGGTAGGATGTGCTCTGTGTTGCTGGAAGAGAGATAAAGGCTCACTTGTGTCCTGTAGGCACCAGCGGGGTAAGTCGCCCTATATCAGGGACTATCCCCTGAGTGAATGAGAACAGCTGCTCCTCCGTACTGTAGGCCGGTCAGGCCATAGCGAGTGAACGCCACTGTCCTCCATAGGATCTGCTATATTGAGTAAACGCCGCTGTCCCTGACAAGATCTGCATTGGTGTGCTGGAAGAGCGATAAAGGATAATTTATGTATTTTACGCACCACCGAGATGAATACCTTCTCGGTGAATGAGAACAGCTGCAGCTTGTTATTGGAGGCCTGACGGGCCATAGAGCATAAACTCCGCTGTCCTAGATTGAATCTGCGTGGTGGTGCTGGAAGAGAGATAAAAGCTCATTTACATCCTGTATGCACCACAGGGGCAACTAGCTGTACATCACGTAACATCTCCTCGGTGAATGAGAACAGCTGCAGCTTGTTAGGGTAGGCTGATCGTGCGGGCCATAGACAGTGAACTCCTCTGTCCTCGATTGGATCGCTATGTGGTGCTGCAAGAGTTGATCAAGGCTCATTTATAATCTCTCTACACCACCGGGTAAGTAGCTGTATATCAGGAAATACCTCCGAGCTGAATGATTACAGCTGCAGCTTGATAGGGTAGGCTCGTGGGGCCATAGCGAATAAACTCCGCTGTCCTAGATTCAATCGGCTTTGGGGTGCTGGAAGTGAGATAATGGCTCTTTTGTGTCCTCTTCGCACCAGCGGGGTTAGTAATTGTATAGCAGGAAATAGCTGCACGGTGAATGAGAACAGCTGCAGCTTGTTAAGGTAGCCTGGTGGGATCATTGCGAGTGAACTCCGCTCTTCTCGAAGGGATCTGCTTTATGGTGCTGGAAGAGAAATAAAGGCTATACGCACAACGCAGGTAAATATCAGGGAATATCTCTCGGTGAATGAGAACAGCTGCAGCTTGTTTGGGTAGGCCTTCGGGCCAAAGCGCGAAAACTCCGCTGTCTTCGATTGAATCTGATTTGTGCTGCGGGAAGAGAGATAAAGGCTCATTTGTGTCCTATACGCTCCAGCGGAGTAAGTAGGAAATATTAGGAAATATCTCCAGGGTGAATTAGTACAGCTGCAGCTTGTTCATGTACGCTGGTCGGGACTTAGCGAGTGACCCCCGCTGTTCTCAGAGGTAGGATGTGCTCTGTGTTGCTGGAAGAGAGATAAAGGCTCACTTGTGTCCTGTAGGCACCAGCGGGGTAAGTCGCCCTATATCAGGGACTATCCCCTGAGTGAATGAGAACAGCTGCTCCTCCGTACTGTAGGCCGGTCAGGCCATAGCGAGTGAACGCCACTGTCCTCCATAGGATCTGCTATATTGAGTAAACGCCGCTGTCCCTGACAAGATCTGCATTGGTGTGCTGGAAGAGCGATAAAGGATAATTTATGTATTTTACGCACCACCGAGATGAATACCTTCTCGGTGAATGAGAACAGCTGCAGCTTGTTATTGGAGGCCTGACGGGCCATAGAGCATAAACTCCGCTGTCCTAGATTGAATCTGCGTGGTGGTGCTGGAAGAGAGATAAAAGCTCATTTACATCCTGTATGCACCACAGGGGCAACTAGCTGTACATCACGTAACATCTCCTCGGTGAATGAGAACAGCTGCAGCTTGTTAGGGTAGGCTGATCGGGCGGGCCATAGACAGTGAACTCCTCTGTCCTCGATTGGATCGCTATGTGGTGCTGCAAGAGTGATCAAGGCTCATTTATAATCTCTCTACACCACCGGGTAAGTAGCTGTATATCAGGAAATACCTCCGAGCTGAATGATTACAGCTGCAGCTTGATAGGGTAGGCTCTTGGGGCCATAGCGAATAAACTCCGCTGTCCTAGATTCAATCGGCTTTGGGGTGCTGGAAGTGAGATAATGGCTCTTTTGTGTCCTCTTCGCACCAGCGGGGTTAGTAATTGTATAGCAGGAAATAGCTGCACGGTGAATGAGAACAGCTGCAGCTTGTTAAGGTAGCCTGGTGGGATCATTGCGAGTGAACTCCGCTCTTCTCGAAGGGATCTGCTTTATGGTGCTGGAAGAGAAATAAAGGCTATACGCACAACGCAGGTAAATATCAGGGAATATCTCCTCGGTGAATGAGAACAGCTGCAGCTTGTTTGGGTAGGCCTTCGGGCCAAAGCCCGAAAACTCCGCTGTCTTCGATTGAATCTGATTTGTGCTGCGGGAAGAGAGATAAAGGCTCATTTGTGTCCTATACGCTCCAGCGGAGTAAGTAGGAAATATTAGGAAATATCTCCAGGGTGAATTAGTACAGCTGCAGCTTGTTCATGTACGCTGGTCGGGACTTAGCGAGTGACCCCCGCTGTTCTCAGAGGTAGGATGTGCTCTGTGTTGCTGGAAGAGAGATAAAGGCTCACTTGTGTCCTGTAGGCACCAGCGGGGTAAGTCGCCCTATATCAGGGACTATCCCCTGAGTGAATGAGAACAGCTGCTCCTCCGTACTGTAGGCCGGTCAGGCCATAGCGAGTGAACGCCACTGTCCTCCATAGGATCTGCTATATTGAGTAAACGCCGCTGTCCCTGACAAGATCTGCATTGGTGTGCTGGAAGAGCGATAAAGGATAATTTATGTATTTTACGCACCACCGAGATGAATACCTTCTCGGTGAATGAGAACAGCTGCAGCTTGTTATTGGAGGCCTGACGGGCCATAGAGCATAAACTCCGCTGTCCTAGATTGAATCTGCGTGGTGGTGCTGGAAGAGAGATAAAAGCTCATTTACATCCTGTATGCACCACAGGGGCAACTAGCTGTACATCACGTAACATCTCCTCGGTGAATGAGAACAGCTGCAGCTTGTTAGGGTAGGCTGATCGTGCGGGCCATAGACAGTGAACTCCTCTGTCCTCGATTGGATCGCTATGTGGTGCTGCAAGAGTTGATCAAGGCTCATTTATAATCTCTCTACACCACCGGGTAAGTAGCTGTATATCAGGAAATACCTCCGAGCTGAATGATTACAGCTGCAGCTTGATAGGGTAGGCTCTTGGGGCCATAGCGAATAAACTCCGCTGTCCTAGATTCAATCGGCTTTGGGGTGCTGGAAGTGAGATAATGGCTCTTTTGTGTCCTCTTCGCACCAGCGGGGTTAGTAATTGTATAGCAGGAAATAGCTGCACGGTGAATGAGAACAGCTGCAGCTTGTTATGGTAGCCTGGTGGGATCATTGCGAGTGAACTCCGCTCTTCTCGAAGGGATCTGCTTTAAGGTGCTGGAAGAGAAATAAAGGCTATACGCACAACGCAGGTAAATATCAGGGAATATCTACTCGGTGAATGAGAACAGCTGCAGCTTGTTTGGGTAGGCTTTCGGGCCAAAGCGCGAAAACACCGCTGTCTTCGATTGAATCTGATTTGTGCTGCGGGAAGAGAGATAAAGGCTCATTTGTGTCCTATACGCTCCAGCGGAGTAAGTAGGAAATATTAGGAAATATCTCCAGGGTGAATTAGTACAG
The DNA here is from genome assembly GCF_023159225.1 of Perognathus longimembris pacificus. Lineage (NCBI taxonomy): Eukaryota > Metazoa > Chordata > Mammalia > Rodentia > Heteromyidae > Perognathus > Perognathus longimembris. Next base: position 56,207 of record NW_025960614.1, on the reverse strand, counting down.
CTGCAGCTTGTTCATGTACGCTGGTCGGGACTTAGCGAGTGACCCCCGCTGTTCTCAGAGGTAGGATGTGCTCTGTGTTGCTGGAAGAGAGATAAAGGCTCACTTGTGTCCTGTAGGCACCAGCGGGGTAAGTCGCCCTATATCAGGGACTATCCCCTGAGTGAATGAGAACAGCTGCTCCTCCGTACTGTAGGCCGGTCAGGCCATAGCGAGTGAACGCCACTGTCCTCCATAGGATCTGCTATATTGAGTAAACGCCGCTGTCCCTGACAAGATCTGCATTGGTGTGCTGGAAGAGCGATAAAGGATAATTTATGTATTTTACGCACCACCGAGATGAATACCTTCTCGGTGAATGAGAACAGCTGCAGCTTGTTATTGGAGGCCTGACGGGCCATAGAGCATAAACTCCGCTGTCCTAGATTGAATCTGCGTGGTGGTGCTGGAAGAGAGATAAAAGCTCATTTACATCCTGTATGCACCACAGGGGCAACTAGCTGTACATCACGTAACATCTCCTCGGTGAATGAGAACAGCTGCAGCTTGTTAGGGTACGCTGATCGTGCGGGCAATAGACAGTGGACTCCTCTGTCCTCGATTGGATCGCTATGTGGTGCTGCAAGAGTTGATCAAGGCTCATTTATAATCTCTCTACACCACCGGGTAAGTAGCTGTATATCAGGAAATACCTCCGAGCTGAATGATTACAGCTGCAGCTTGATAGGGTAGGCTCGTGGGGCCATGGCGAATAAACTCCGCTGTCCTAGATTCAATCGGCTTTGGGGTGCTGGAAGTGAGATAATGGCTCTTTTGTGTCCTCTTCGCACCAGCGGGGTTAGTAATTGTATAGCAGGAAATAGCTGCACGGTGAATGAGAACAGCTGCAGCTTGTTAAGGTAGCCTGGTGGGATCATTGCGAGTGAACTCCGCTCTTCTCGAAGGGATCTGCTTTATGGTGCTGGAAGAGAAGTAAAGGCTATACGCACAACGCTGGTAAATATCAGGGAATATCTCTTCGGTGAATGAGAACAGCTGCAGCTTGTTTGGGTAGGCCTTCGGGCCAAAGCGCGAAAACTCCGCTGTCTTCGATTGAATCTGATTTGTGCTGCGGGAAGAGAGATAAAGGCTCATTTGTGTCCTATACGCTCCAGCGGAGTAAGTAGGAAATATTAGGAAATATCTCCAGGGTGAATTAGTACAGCTGCAGCTTGTTCATGTACGCTGGTCGGGACTTAGCGAGTGACCCCCGCTGTTCTCAGAGGTAGGATGTGCTCTGTGTTGCTGGAAGAGAGATAAAGGCTCACTTGTGTCCTGTAGGCACCAGCGGGGTAAGTCGCCCTATATCAGGGACTATCCCCTGAGTGAATGAGAACAGCTGCTCCTCCGTACTGTAGGCCGGTCAGGCCATAGCGAGTGAACGCCACTGTCCTCCATAGGATCTGCTATATTGAGTAAACGCTGCTGTCCCTGACAAGATCTGAATTGGTGTGCTGGAAGAGGGATAAAGGATAATTTATGTATTTTACGCACCACCGAGATGAATACCTTCTCGGTGAATGAGAACAGCTGCAGCTTGTTATTGGAGGCCTGACGGGCCATAGAGAGTAAACTCCGCTGTCCTAGACTAATCTGCGTGGTGGTGCTGGAAGAGAGATAAAGCTCATTTACATCCTGTATGCACCACAGGGGCAACTAGCTGTACATCACGTAACATCTCCTCGGTGAATGAGAACAGCTGCAGCTTGTTAGGGTAGGCTGATCGTGCGGGCAATAGACAGTGGACTCCTCTGTCCTCGATTGGATCGCTATGTGGTGCTGCAAGAGTTGATCAAGGCTCATTTATAATCTCTCTACACCACCGGGTAAGTAGCTGTATATCAGGAAATACCTCCGAGCTGAATGATTACAGCTGCAGCTTGATAGGGTAGGCTCGTGGGGCCATGGCGAATAAACTCCGCTGTCCTAGATTCAATCGGCTTTGGGGTGCTGGAAGTGAGATAATGGCTCTTTTGTGTCCTCTTCGCACCAGCGGGGTTAGTAATTGTATAGCAGGAAATAGCTGCACGGTGAATGAGAACAGCTGCAGCTTGTTAAGGTAGCCTGGTGGGATCATTGCGAGTGAACTCCGCTCTTCTCGAAGGGATCTGCTTTATGGTGCTGGAAGAGAAGTAAAGGCTATACGCACAACGCTGGTAAATATCAGGGAATATCTCTTCGGTGAATGAGAACAGCTGCAGCTTGTTTGGGTAGGCCTTCGGGCCAAAGCCCGAAAACTCCGCTGTCTTCGATTGAATCTGATTTGTGCTGCGGGAAGAGAGATAAAGGCTCATTTGTGTCCTATACGCTCCAGCGGAGTAAGTAGGAAATATTAGGAAATATCTCCAGGGTGAATTAGTACAGCTGCAGCTTGTTCATGTACGCTGGTCGGGACTTAGCGAGTGACCCCCGCTGTTCTCAGAGGTAGGATGTGCTCTGTGTTGCTGGAAGAGAGATAAAGGCTCACTTGTGTCCTGTAGGCACCAGCGGGGTAAGTCGCCCTATATCAGGGACTATCCCCTGAGTGAATGAGAACAGCTGCTCCTCCGTACTGTAGGCCGGTCAGGCCATAGCGAGTGAACGCCACTGTCCTCCATAGGATCTGCTATATTGAGTAAACGCCGCTGTCCCTGACAAGATCTGCATTGGTGTGCTGGAAGAGCGATAAAGGATAATTTATGTATTTTACGCACCACCGAGATGAATACCTTCTCGGTGAATGAGAACAGCTGCAGCTTGTTATTGGAGGCCTGACGGGCCATAGAGCATAAACTCCGCTGTCCTAGATTGAATCTGCGTGGTGGTGCTGGAAGAGAGATAAAAGCTCATTTACATCCTGTATGCACCACAGGGGCAACTAGCTGTACATCACGTAACATCTCCTCGGTGAATGAGAACAGCTGCAGCTTGTTAGGGTAGGCTGATCGTGCGGGCCATAGACAGTGAACTCCTCTGTCCTCGATTGGATCGCTATGTGGTGCTGCAAGAGTTGATCAAGGCTCATTTATAATCTCTCTACACCACCGGGTAAGTAGCTGTATATCAGGAAATACCTCCGAGCTGAATGATTACAGCTGCAGCTTGATAGGGTAGGCTCTTGGGGCCATAGCGAATAAACTCCGCTGTCCTAGATTCAATCGGCTTTGGGGTGCTGGAAGTGAGATAATGGCTCTTTTGTGTCCTCTTCGCACCAGCGGGGTTAGTAATTGTATAGCAGGAAATAGCTGCACGGTGAATGAGAACAGCTGCAGCTTGTTATGGTAGCCTGGAGGGATCATTGCGAGTGAACTCCGCTCTTCTCGAAGGGATCTGCTTTAAGGTGCTGGAAGAGAAATAAAGGCTATACGCACAACGCAGGTAAATATCAGGGAATATCTACTCGGTGAATGAGAACAGCTGCAGCTTGTTTGGGTAGGCTTTCGGGCCAAAGCGCGAAAACACCGCTGTCTTCGATTGAATCTGATTTGTGCTGCGGGAAGAGAGATAAAGGCTCATTTGTGTCCTATACGCTCCAGCGGAGTAAGTAGGAAATATTAGGAAATATCTCCAGGGTGAATTAGTACAGCTGCAGCTTGTTCATGTACGCTGGTCGGGACTTAGCGAGTGACCCCCGCTGTTCTCAGAGGTAGGATGTGCTCTGTGTTGCTGGAAGAGAGATAAAGGCTCACTTGTGTCCTGTAGGCACCAGCGGGGTAAGTCGCCCTATATCAGGGACTATCCCCTGAGTGAATGAGAACAGCTGCTCCTCCGTACTGTAGGCCGGTCAGGCCATAGCGAGTGAACGCCACTGTCCTCCATAGGATCTGCTATATTGAGTAAACGCCGCTGTCCCTGACAAGATCTGCATTGGTGTGCTGGAAGAGCGATAAAGGATAATTTATGTATTTTACGCACCACCGAGATGAATACCTTCTCGGTGAATGAGAACAGCTGCAGCTTGTTATTGGAGGCCTGACGGGCCATAGAGCATAAACTCCGCTGTCCTAGATTGAATCTGCGTGGTGGTGCTGGAAGAGAGATAAAAGCTCATTTACATCCTGTATGCACCACAGGGGCAACTAGCTGTACATCACGTAACATCTCCTCGGTGAATGAGAACAGCTGCAGCTTGTTAGGGTACGCTGATCGTGCGGGCAATAGACAGTGGACTCCTCTGTCCTCGATTGGATCGCTATGTGGTGCTGCAAGAGTTGATCAAGGCTCATTTATAATCTCTCTACACCACCGGGTAAGTAGCTGTATATCAGGAAATACCTCCGAGCTGAATGATTACAGCTGCAGCTTGATAGGGTAGGCTCGTGGGGCCATGGCGAATAAACTCCGCTGTCCTAGATTCAATCGGCTTTGGGGTGCTGGAAGTGAGATAATGGCTCTTTTGTGTCCTCTTCGCACCAGCGGGGTTAGTAATTGTATAGCAGGAAATAGCTGCACGGTGAATGAGAACAGCTGCAGCTTGTTAAGGTAGCCTGGTGGGATCATTGCGAGTGAACTCCGCTCTTCTCGAAGGGATCTGCTTTATGGTGCTGGAAGAGAAGTAAAGGCTATACGCACAACGCTGGTAAATATCAGGGAATATCTCTTCGGTGAATGAGAACAGCTGCAGCTTGTTTGGGTAGGCCTTCGGGCCAAAGCGCGAAAACTCCGCTGTCTTCGATTGAATCTGATTTGTGCTGCGGGAAGAGAGATAAAGGCTCATTTGTGTCCTATACGCTCCAGCGGAGTAAGTAGGAAATATTAGGAAATATCTCCAGGGTGAATTAGTACAGCTGCAGCTTGTTCATGTACGCTGGTCGGGACTTAGCGAGTGACCCCCGCTGTTCTCAGAGGTAGGATGTGCTCTGTGTTGCTGGAAGAGAGATAAAGGCTCACTTGTGTCCTGTAGGCACCAGCGGGGTAAGTCGCCCTATATCAGGGACTATCCCCTGAGTGAATGAGAACAGCTGCTCCTCCGTACTGTAGGCCGGTCAGGCCATAGCGAGTGAACGCCACTGTCCTCCATAGGATCTGCTATATTGAGTAAACGCCGCTGTCCCTGACAAGATCTGCATTGGTGTGCTGGAAGAGCGATAAAGGATAATTTATGTATTTTACGCACCACCGAGATGAATACCTTCTCGGTGAATGAGAACAGCTGCAGCTTGTTATTGGAGGCCTGACGGGCCATAGAGCATAAACTCCGCTGTCCTAGATTGAATCTGCGTGGTGGTGCTGGAAGAGAGATAAAGCTCATTTACATCCTGTATGCACCACAGGGGCAACTAGCTGTACATCACGTAACATCTCCTCGGTGAATGAGAACAGCTGCAGCTTGTTAGGGTAGGCTGATCGGGCGGGCCATAGACAGTGAACTCCTCTGTCCTCGATTGGATCGCTATGTGGTGCTGCAAGAGTGATCAAGGCTCATTTATAATCTCTCTACACCACCGGGTAAGTAGCTGTATATCAGGAAATACCTCCGAGCTGAATGATTACAGCTGCAGCTTGATAGGGTAGGCTCTTGGGGCCATAGCGAATAAACTCCGCTGTCCTAGATTCAATCGGCTTTGGGGTGCTGGAAGTGAGATAATGGCTCTTTTGTGTCCTCTTCGCACCAGCGGGGTTAGTAATTGTATAGCAGGAAATAGCTGCACGGTGAATGAGAACAGCTGCAGCTTGTTATGGTAGCCTGGTGGGATCATTGCGAGTGAACTCCGCTCTTCTCGAAGGGATCTGCTTTATGGTGCTGGAAGAGAAATAAAGGCTATACGCACAACGCAGGTAAATATCAGGGAATATCTCCTCGGTGAATGAGAACAGCTGCAGCTTGTTTGGGTAGGCCTTCGGGCCAAAGCCCGAAAACTCCGCTGTCTTCGATTGAATCTGATTTGTGCTGCGGGAAGAGAGATAAAGGCTCATTTGTGTCCTATACGCTCCAGCGGAGTAAGTAGGAAATATTAGGAAATATCTCCAGGGTGAATTAGTACAGCTGCAGCTTGTTCATGTACGCTGGTCGGGACTTAGCGAGTGACCCCCGCTGTTCTCAGAGGTAGGATGTGCTCTGTGTTGCTGGAAGAGAGATAAAGGCTCACTTGTGTCCTGTAGGCACCAGCGGGGTAAGTCGCCCTATATCAGGGACTATCCCCTGAGTGAATGAGAACAGCTGCTCCTCCGTACTGTAGGCCGGTCAGGCCATAGCGAGTGAACGCCACTGTCCTCCATAGGATCTGCTATATTGAGTAAACGCCGCTGTCCCTGACAAGATCTGCATTGGTGTGCTGGAAGAGCGATAAAGGATAATTTATGTATTTTACGCACCACCGAGATGAATACCTTCTCGGTGAATGAGAACAGCTGCAGCTTGTTATTGGAGGCCTGACGGGCCATAGAGCATAAACTCCGCTGTCCTAGATTGAATCTGCGTGGTGGTGCTGGAAGAGAGATAAAAGCTCATTTACATCCTGTATGCACCACAGGGGCAACTAGCTGTACATCACGTAACATCTCCTCGGTGAATGAGAACAGCTGCAGCTTGTTAGGGTAGGCTGATCGTGCGGGCCATAGACAGTGAACTCCTCTGTCCTCGATTGGATCGCTATGTGGTGCTGCAAGAGTTGATCAAGGCTCATTTATAATCTCTCTACACCACCGGGTAAGTAGCTGTATATCAGGAAATACCTCCGAGCTGAATGATTACAGCTGCAGCTTGATAGGGTAGGCTCTTGGGGCCATAGCGAATAAACTCCGCTGTCCTAGATTCAATCGGCTTTGGGGTGCTGGAAGTGAGATAATGGCTCTTTTGTGTCCTCTTCGCACCAGCGGGGTTAGTAATTGTATAGCAGGAAATAGCTGCACGGTGAATGAGAACAGCTGCAGCTTGTTATGGTAGCCTGGTGGGATCATTGCGAGTGAACTCCGCTCTTCTCGAAGGGATCTGCTTTAAGGTGCTGGAAGAGAAATAAAGGCTATACGCACAACGCAGGTAAATATCAGGGAATATCTACTCGGTGAATGAGAACAGCTGCAGCTTGTTTGGGTAGGCTTTCGGGCCAAAGCGCGAAAACACCGCTGTCTTCGATTGAATCTGATTTGTGCTGCGGGAAGAGAGATAAAGGCTCATTTGTGTCCTATACGCTCCAGCGGAGTAAGTAGGAAATATTAGGAAATATCTCCAGGGTGAATTAGTACAGCTGCAGCTTGTTCATGTACGCTGGTCGGGACTTAGCGAGTGACCCCCGCTGTTCTCAGAGGTAGGATGTGCTCTGTGTTGCTGGAAGAGAGATAAAGGCTCACTTGTGTCCTGTAGGCACCAGCGGGGTAAGTCGCCCTATATCAGGGACTATCCCCTGAGTGAATGAGAACAGCTGCTCCTCCGTACTGTAGGCCGGTCAGGCCATAGCGAGTGAACGCCACTGTCCTCCATAGGATCTGCTATATTGAGTAAACGCCGCTGTCCCTGACAAGATCTGCATTGGTGTGCTGGAAGAGCGATAAAGGATAATTTATGTATTTTACGCACCACCGAGATGAATACCTTCTCGGTGAATGAGAACAGCTGCAGCTTGTTATTGGAGGCCTGACGGGCCATAGAGCATAAACTCCGCTGTCCTAGATTGAATCTGCGTGGTGGTGCTGGAAGAGAGATAAAAGCTCATTTACATCCTGTATGCACCACAGGGGCAACTAGCTGTACATCACGTAACATCTCCTCGGTGAATGAGAACAGCTGCAGCTTGTTAGGGTACGCTGATCGTGCGGGCAATAGACAGTGGACTCCTCTGTCCTCGATTGGATCGCTATGTGGTGCTGCAAGAGTTGATCAAGGCTCATTTATAATCTCTCTACACCACCGGGTAAGTAGCTGTATATCAGGAAATACCTCCGAGCTGAATGATTACAGCTGCAGCTTGATAGGGTAGGCTCGTGGGGCCATGGCGAATAAACTCCGCTGTCCTAGATTCAATCGGCTTTGGGGTGCTGGAAGTGAGATAATGGCTCTTTTGTGTCCTCTTCGCACCAGCGGGGTTAGTAATTGTATAGCAGGAAATAGCTGCACGGTGAATGAGAACAGCTGCAGCTTGTTAAGGTAGCCTGGTGGGATCATTGCGAGTGAACTCCGCTCTTCTCGAAGGGATCTGCTTTATGGTGCTGGAAGAGAAGTAAAGGCTATACGCACAACGCAGGTAAATATCAGGGAATATCTCTCGGTGAATGAGAACAGCTGCAGCTTGTTTGGGTAGGCCTTCGGGCCAAAGCGCGAAAACTCCGCTGTCTTCGATTGAATCTGATTTGTGCTGCGGGAAGAGAGATAAAGGCTCATTTGTGTCCTATACGCTCCAGCGGAGTAAGTAGGAAATATTAGGAAATATCTCCAGGGTGAATTAGTACAGCTGCAGCTTGTTCATGTACGCTGGTCGGGACTTAGCGAGTGACCCCCGCTGTTCTCAGAGGTAGGATGTGCTCTGTGTTGCTGGAAGAGAGATAAAGGCTCACTTGTGTCCTGTAGGCACCAGCGGGGTAAGTCGCCCTATATCAGGGACTATCCCCTGAGTGAATGAGAACAGCTGCTCCTCCGTACTGTAGGCCGGTCAGGCCATAGCGAGTGAACGCCACTGTCCTCCATAGGATCTGCTATATTGAGTAAACGCTGCTGTCCCTGACAAGATCTGAATTGGTGTGCTGGAAGAGGGATAAAGGATAATTTATGTATTTTACGCACCACCGAGATGAATACCTTCTCGGTGAAAGAGAACAGCTGCAGCTTGTTATTGGAGGCCTGACGGGCCATAGAGAGTAAACTCCGCTGTCCTAGACTAAATCTGCGTGGTGGTGCTGGAAGAGAGATAAAGGCTCATTTACATCCTGTATGCACCACAGGGGCAACTAGCTGTACATCACGTAACATCTCCTCGGTGAATGAGAACAGCTGCAGCTTGTTAGGGTAGGCTGATCGGGCGGGCCATAGACAGTGAACTCCTCTGTCCTCGATTGGATCGCTATGTGGTGCTGCAAGAGTGATCAAGGCTCATTTATAATCTCTCTACACCACCGGGTAAGTAGCTGTATATCAGGAAATACCTCCGAGCTGAATGATTACAGCTGCAGCTTGATAGGGTAGGCTCTTGGGGCCATAGCGAATAAACTCCGCTGTCCTAGATTCAATCGGCTTTGGGGTGCTGGAAGTGAGATAATGGCTCTTTTGTGTCCTCTTCGCACCAGCGGGGTTAGTAATTGTATAGCAGGAAATAGCTCCACGGTGAATGAGAACAGCTGCAGCTTGTTATGGTAGCCTGGTGGGATCATTGCGAGTGAACTCCGCTCTTCTCGAAGGGATCTGCTTTATGGTGCTGGAAGAGAAATAAAGGCTATACGCACAACGCAGGTAAATATCAGGGAATATCTCCTCGGTGAATGAGAACAGCTGCAGCTTGTTTGGGTAGGCCTTCGGGCCAAAGCCCGAAAACTCCGCTGTCTTCGATTGAATCTGATTTGTGCTGCGGGAAGAGAGATAAAGGCTCATTTGTGTCCTATACGCTCCAGCGGAGTAAGTAGGAAATATTAGGAAATATCTCCAGGGTGAATTAGTACAGCTGCAGCTTGTTCATGTACGCTGGTCGGGACTTAGCGAGTGACCCCCGCTGTTCTCAGAGGTAGGATGTGCTCTGTGTTGCTGGAAGAGAGATAAAGGCTCACTTGTGTCCTGTAGGCACCAGCGGGGTAAGTCGCCCTATATCAGGGACTATCCCCTGAGTGAATGAGAACAGCTGCTCCTCCGTACTGTAGGCCGGTCAGGCCATAGCGAGTGAACGCCACTGTCCTCCATAGGATCTGCTATATTGAGTAAACGCCGCTGTCCCTGACAAGATCTGCATTGGTGTGCTGGAAGAGCGATAAAGGATAATTTATGTATTTTACGCACCACCGAGATGAATACCTTCTCGGTGAATGAGAACAGCTGCAGCTTGTTATTGGAGGCCTGACGGGCCATAGAGCATAAACTCCGCTGTCCTAGATTGAATCTGCGTGGTGGTGCTGGAAGAGAGATAAAAGCTCATTTACATCCTGTATGCACCACAGGGGCAACTAGCTGTACATCACGTAACATCTCCTCGGTGAATGAGAACAGCTGCAGCTTGTTAGGGTAGGCTGATCGTGCGGGCCATAGACAGTGAACTCCTCTGTCCTCGATTGGATCGCTATGTGGTGCTGCAAGAGTTGATCAAGGCTCATTTATAATCTCTCTACACCACCGGGTAAGTAGCTGTATATCAGGAAATACCTCCGAGCTGAATGATTACAGCTGCAGCTTGATAGGGTAGGCTCTTGGGGCCATAGCGAATAAACTCCGCTGTCCTAGATTCAATCGGCTTTGGGGTGCTGGAAGTGAGATAATGGCTCTTTTGTGTCCTCTTCGCACCAGCGGGGTTAGTAATTGTATAGCAGGAAATAGCTGCACGGTGAATGAGAACAGCTGCAGCTTGTTATGGTAGCCTGGTGGGATCATTGCGAGTGAACTCCGCTCTTCTCGAAGGGATCTGCTTTAAGGTGCTGGAAGAGAAATAAAGGCTATACGCACAACGCAGGTAAATATCAGGGAATATCTACTCGGTGAATGAGAACAGCTGCAGCTTGTTTGGGTAGGCTTTCGGGCCAAAGCGCGAAAACACCGCTGTCTTCGATTGAATCTGATTTGTGCTGCGGGAAGAGAGATAAAGGCTCATTTGTGTCCTATACGCTCCAGCGGAGTAAGTAGGAAATATTAGGAAATATCTCCAGGGTGAATTAGTACAGCTGCAGCTTGTTCATGTACGCTGGTCGGGACTTAGCGAGTGACCCCCGCTGTTCTCAGAGGTAGGATGTGCTCTGTGTTGCTGGAAGAGAGATAAAGGCTCACTTGTGTCCTGTAGGCACCAGCGGGGTAAGTCGCCCTATATCAGGGACTATCCCCTGAGTGAATGAGAACAGCTGCTCCTCCGTACTGTAGGCCGGTCAGGCCATAGCGAGTGAACGCCACTGTCCTCCATAGGATCTGCTATATTGAGTAAACGCCGCTGTCCCTGACAAGATCTGCATTGGTGTGCTGGAAGAGCGATAAAGGATAATTTATGTATTTTACGCACCACCGAGATGAATACCTTCTCGGTGAATGAGAACAGCTGCAGCTTGTTATTGGAGGCCTGACGGGCCATAGAGCATAAACTCCGCTGTCCTAGATTGAATCTGCGTGGTGGTGCTGGAAGAGAGATAAAAGCTCATTTACATCCTGTATGCACCACAGGGGCAACTAGCTGTACATCACGTAACATCTCCTCGGTGAATGAGAACAGCTGCAGCTTGTTAGGGTACGCTGATCGTGCGGGCAATAGACAGTGGACTCCTCTGTCCTCGATTGGATCGCTATGTGGTGCTGCAAGAGTTGATCAAGGCTCATTTATAATCTCTCTACACCACCGGGTAAGTAGCTGTATATCAGGAAATACCTCCGAGCTGAATGATTACAGCTGCAGCTTGATAGGGTAGGCTCGTGGGGCCATGGCGAATAAACTCCGCTGTCCTAGATTCAATCGGCTTTGGGGTGCTGGAAGTGAGATAATGGCTCTTTTGTGTCCTCTTCGCACCAGCGGGGTTAGTAATTGTATAGCAGGAAATAGCTGCACGGTGAATGAGAACAGCTGCAGCTTGTTAAGGTAGCCTGGTGGGATCATTGCGAGTGAACTCCGCTCTTCTCGAAGGGATCTGCTTTATGGTGCTGGAAGAGAAGTAAAGGCTATACGCACAACGCTGGTAAATATCAGGGAATATCTCTTCGGTGAATGAGAACAGCTGCAGCTTGTTTGGGTAGGCCTTCGGGCCAAAGCCCGAAAACTCCGCTGTCTTCGATTGAATCTGATTTGTGCTGCGGGAAGAGAGATAAAGGCTCATTTGTGTCCTATACGCTCCAGCGGAGTAAGTAGGAAATATTAGGAAATATCTCCAGGGTGAATTAGTACAGCTGCAGCTTGTTCATGTACGCTGGTCGGGACTTAGCGAGTGACCCCCGCTGTTCTCAGAGGTAGGATGTGCTCTGTGTTGCTGGAAGAGAGATAAAGGCTCACTTGTGTCCTGTAGGCACCAGCGGGGTAAGTCGCCCTATATCAGGACTATCCCCTGAGTGAATGAGAACAGCTGCTCCTCCGTACTGTAGGCCGGTCAGGCCATAGCGAGTGAACGCCACTGTCCTCCATAGGATCTGCTATATTGAGTAAACGCTGCTGTCCCTGACAAGATCTGAATTGGTGTGCTGGAAGAGGGATAAAGGATAATTTATGTATTTTACGCACCACCGAGATGAATACCTTCTCGGTGAAAGAGAACAGCTGCAGCTTGTTATTGTAGGCCTGACGGGCCATAGAGAGTAAACTCCGCTGTCCTAGACTAAATCTGCGTGGTGGTGCTGGAAGAGAGATAAAAGCTCATTTACATCCTGTATGCACCACAGGGGCAACTAGCTGTACATCACGTAACATCTCCTCGGTGAATGAGAACAGCTGCAGCTTGTTAGGGTAGGCTGATCGGGCGGGCCATAGACAGTGAACTCCTCTGTCCTCGATTGGATCGCTATGTGGTGCTGCAAGAGTGATCAAGGCTCATTTATAATCTCTCTACACCACCGGGTAAGTAGCTGTATATCAGGAAATACCTCCGAGCTGAATGATTACAGCTGCAGCTTGATAGGGTAGGCTCTTGGGGCCATAGCGAATAAACTCCGCTGTCCTAGATTCAATCGGCTTTGGGGTGCTGGAAGTGAGATAATGGCTCTTTTGTGTCCTCTTCGCACCAGCGGGGTTAGTAATTGTATAGCAGGAAATAGCTCCACGGTGAATGAGAACAGCTGCAGCTTGTTAAGGTAGCCTGGTGGGATCATTGCGAGTGAACTCCGCTCTTCTCGAAGGGATCTGCTTTATGGTGCTGGAAGAGAAATAAAGGCTATACGCCCAACGCAGGTAAATATCAGGGAATATCTCCTCGGTGAATGAGAACAGCTGCAGCTTGTTTGGTAGGCCTTCGGGCCAAAGCCCGAAAACTCCGCTGTCTTCGATTGAATCTGATTTGTGCTGCGGGAAGAGAGATAAAGGCTCATTTGTGTCCTATACGCTCCAGCGGAGTAAGTAGGAAATATTAGGAAATATCTCCAGGGTGAATTAGTACAGCTGCAGCTTGTTCATGTACGCTGGTCGGGACTTAGCGAGTGACCCCCGCTGTTCTCAGAGGTAGGATGTGCTCTGTGTTGCTGGAAGAGAGATAAAGGCTCACTTGTGTCCTGTAGGCACCAGCGGGGTAAGTCGCCCTATATCAGGGACTATCCCCTGAGTGAATGAGAACAGCTGCTCCTCCGTACTGTAGGCCGGTCAGGCCATAGCGAGTGAACGCCACTGTCCTCCATAGGATCTGCTATATTGAGTAAACGCCGCTGTCCCTGACAAGATCTGCATTGGTGTGCTGGAAGAGCGATAAAGGATAATTTATGTATTTTACGCACCACCGAGATGAATACCTTCTCGGTGAATGAGAACAGCTGCAGCTTGTTATTGGAGGCCTGACGGGCCATAGAGCATAAACTCCGCTGTCCTAGATTGAATCTGCGTGGTGGTGCTGGAAGAGAGATAAAAGCTCATTTACATCCTGTATGCACCACAGGGGCAACTAGCTGTACATCACGTAACATCTCCTCGGTGAATGAGAACAGCTGCAGCTTGTTAGGGTAGGCTGATCGTGCGGGCCATAGACAGTGAACTCCTCTGTCCTCGATTGGATCGCTATGTGGTGCTGCAAGAGTTGATCAAGGCTCATTTATAATCTCTCTACACCACCGGGTAAGTAGCTGTATATCAGGAAATACCTCCGAGCTGAATGATTACAGCTGCAGCTTGATAGGGTAGGCTCGTGGGGCCATAGCGAATAAACTCCGCTGTCCTAGATTCAATCGGCTTTGGGGTGCTGGAAGTGAGATAATGGCTCTTTTGTGTCCTCTTCGCACCAGCGGGGTTAGTAATTGTATAGCAGGAAATAGCTCCACGGTGAATGAGAACAGCTGCAGCTTGTTAAGGTAGCCTGGTGGGATCATTGCGAGTGAACTCCGCTCTTCTCGAAGGGATCTGCTTTATGGTGCTGGAAGAGAAATAAAGGCTATACGCACAACGCAGGTAAATATCAGGGAATATCTCCTCGGTGAATGAGAACAGCTGCAGCTTGTTTGGGTAGGCCTTCGGGCCAAAGCGCGAAAACTCCGCTGTCTTCGATTGAATCTGATTTGTGCTGCGGGAAGAGAGATAAAGGCTCATTTGTGTCCTATACGCTCCAGCGGAGTAAGTAGGAAATATTAGGAAATATCTCCAGGGTGAATTAGTACAGCTGCAGCTTGTTCATGTACGCTGGTCGGGACTTAGCGAGTGACCCCCGCTGTTCTCAGAGGTAGGATGTGCTCTGTGTTGCTGGAAGAGAGATAAAGGCTCACTTGTGTCCTGTAGGCACCAGCGGGGTAAGTCGCCCTATATCAGGGACTATCCCCTGAGTGAATGAGAACAGCTGCTCCTCCGTACTGTAGGCCGGTCAGGCCATAGCGAGTGAACGCCACTGTCCTCCATAGGATCTGCTATATTGAGTAAACGCCGCTGTCCCTGACAAGATCTGCAATTGGTGTGCTGGAAGAGCGATAAAGGATAATTTATGTATTTTACGCACCACCGAGATGAATACCTTCTCGGTGAATGAGAACAGCTGCAGCTTGTTATTGGAGGCCTGACGGGCCATAGAGCATAAACTCCGCTGTCCTAGATTGAATCTGCGTGGTGGTGCTGGAAGAGAGATAAAAGCTCATTTACATCCTGTATGCACCACAGGGGCAACTAGCTGTACATCACGTAACATCTCCTCGGTGAATGAGAACAGCTGCAGCTTGTTAGGGTAGGCTGATCGTGCGGGCCATAGACAGTGAACTCCTCTGTCCTCGATTGGATCGCTATGTGGTGCTGCAAGAGTTGATCAAGGCTCATTTATAATCTCTCTACACCACCGGGTAAGTAGCTGTATATCAGGAAATACCTCCGAGCTGAATGATTACAGCTGCAGCTTGATAGGGTAGGCTCGTGGGGCCATGGCGAATAAACTCCGCTGTCCTAGATTCAATCGGCTTTGGGGTGCTGGAAGTGAGATAATGGCTCTTTTGTGTCCTCTTCGCACCAGCGGGGTTAGTAATTGTATAGCAGGAAATAGCTGCACGGTGAATGAGAACAGCTGCAGCTTGTTATGGTAGCCTGGTGGGATCATTGCGAGTGAACTCCGCTCTTCTCGAAGGGATCTGCTTTATGGTGCTGGAAGAGAAATAAAGGCTATACGCACAACGCAGGTAAATATCAGGGAATATCTCCTCGGTGAATGAGAACAGCTGCAGCTTGTTTGGGTAGGCTTCGGGCCAAAGCGCGAAAACTCCGCTGTCTTCGATTGAATCTGATTTGTGCTGCGGGAAGAGAGATAAAGGCTCATTTGTGTCCTATACGCTCCAGCGGAGTAAGTAGGAAATATTAGGAAATATCTCCAGGGTGAATTAGTACAGCTGCAGCTTGTTCATGTACGCTGGTCGGGACTTAGCGAGTGACCCCCGCTGTTCTCAGAGGTAGGATGTGCTCTGTGTTGCTGGAAGAGAGATAAAGGCTCACTTGTGTCCTGTAGGCACCAGCGGGGTAAGTCGCCCTATATCAGGGACTATCCCCTGAGTGAATGAGAACAGCTGCTCCTCCGTACTGTAGGCCGGTCAGGCCATAGCGAGTGAACGCCACTGTCCTCCATAGGATCTGCTATATTGAGTAAACGCTGCTGTCCCTGACAAGATCTGAATTGGTGTGCTGGAAGAGGGATAAAGGATAATTTATGTATTTTACGCACCACCGAGATGAATACCTTCTCGGTGAAAGAGAACAGCTGCAGCTTGTTATTGTAGGCCTGACGGGCCATAGAGAGTAAACTCCGCTGTCCTAGACTAAATCTGCGTGGTGGTGCTGGAAGAGAGATAAAGGCTCATTTACATCCTGTATGCACCACAGGGGCAACTAGCTGTACATCACGTAACATCTCCTCGGTGAATGAGAACAGCTGCAGCTTGTTAGGGTAGGCTGATCGGGCGGGCCATAGACAGTGAACTCCTCTGTCCTCGATTGGATCGCTATGTGGTGCTGCAAGAGTGATCAAGGCTCATTTATAATCTCTCTACACCACCGGGTAAGTAGCTGTATATCAGGAAATACCTCCGAGCTGAATGATTACAGCTGCAGCTTGATAGGGTAGGCTCGTGGGGCCATGGCGAATAAACTCCGCTGTCCTAGATTCAATCGGCTTTGGGGTGCTGGAAGTGAGATAATGGCTCTTTTGTGTCCTCTTCGCACCAGCGGGGTTAGTAATTGTATAGCAGGAAATAGCTCCGCGGTGAATGAGAACAGCTGCAGCTTGTTAAGGTAGCCTGGTGGGATCATTGCGAGTGAACTCCGCTCTTCTCGAAGGGATCTGCTTTATGGTGCTGGAAGAGAAATAAAGGCTATACGCACAACGCAGGTAAATATCAGGGAATATCTCCTCGGTGAATGAGAACAGCTGCAGTTGTTTGGGTAGGCCTTCGGGCCAAAGCGCGAAAACTCCGCTGTCTTCGATTGAATCTGATTTGTGCTGCGGGAAGAGAGATAAAGGCTCATTTGTGTCCTATACGCTCCAGCGGAGTAAGTAGGAAATATTAGGAAATATCTCCAGGGTGAATTAGTACAGCTGCAGCTTGTTCATGTACGCTGGTCGGGACTTAGCGAGTGACCCCCGCTGTTCTCAGAGGTAGGATGTGCTCTGTGTTGCTGGAAGAGAGATAAAGGCTCACTTGTGTCCTGTAGGCACCAGCGGGGTAAGTCGCCCTATATCAGGGACTATCCCCTGAGTGAATGAGAACAGCTGCTCCTCCGTACTGTAGGCCGGTCAGGCCATAGCGAGTGAACGCCACTGTCCTCCATAGGATCTGCTATATTGAGTAAACGCCGCTGTCCCTGACAAGATCTGCATTGGTGTGCTGGAAGAGCGATAAAGGATAATTTATGTATTTTACGCACCACCGAGATGAATACCTTCTCGGTGAATGAGAACAGCTGCAGCTTGTTATTGGAGGCCTGACGGGCCATAGAGCATAAACTCCGCTGTCCTAGATTGAATCTGCGTGGTGGTGCTGGAAGAGAGATAAAAGCTCATTTACATCCTGTATGCACCACAGGGGCAACTAGCTGTACATCACGTAACATCTCCTCGGTGAATGAGAACAGCTGCAGCTTGTTAGGGTAGGCTGATCGTGCGGGCCATAGACAGTGAACTCCTCTGTCCTCGATTGGATCGCTATGTGGTGCTGCAAGAGTGATCAAGGCTCATTTATAATCTCTCTACACCACCGGGTAAGTAGCTGTATATCAGGAAATACCTCCGAGCTGAATGATTACAGCTGCAGCTTGATAGGGTAGGCTCTTGGGGCCATAGCGAATAAACTCCGCTGTCCTAGATTCAATCGGCTTTGGGGTGCTGGAAGTGAGATAATGGCTCTTTTGTGTCCTCTTCGCACCAGCGGGGTTAGTAATTGTATAGCAGGAAATAGCTCCACGGTGAATGAGAACAGCTGCAGCTTGTTAAGGTAGCCTGGTGGGATCATTGCGAGTGAACTCCGCTCTTCTCGAAGGGATCTGCTTTATGGTGCTGGAAGAGAAATAAAGGCTATACGCCCAACGCAGGTAAATATCAGGGAATATCTCCTCGGTGAATGAGAACAGCTGCAGCTTGTTTAGGTAGGCCTTCGGGCCAAAGCCCGAAAACTCCGCTGTCTTCGATTGAATCTGATTTGTGCTGCGGGAAGAGAGATAAAGGCTCATTTGTGTCCTATACGCTCCAGCGGAGTAAGTAGGAAATATTAGGAAATATCTCCAGGGTGAATTAGTACAGCTGCAGCTTGTTCATGTACGCTGGTCGGGACTTAGCGAGTGACCCCCGCTGTTCTCAGAGGTAGGATGTGCTCTGTGTTGCTGGAAGAGAGATAAAGGCTCACTTGTGTCCTGTAGGCACCAGCGGGGTAAGTCGCCCTATATCAGGGACTATCCCCTGAGTGAATGAGAACAGCTGCTCCTCCGTACTGTAGGCCGGTCAGGCCATAGCGAGTGAACGCCACTGTCCTCCATAGGATCTGCTATATTGAGTAAACGCCGCTGTCCCTGACAAGATCTGCATTGGTGTGCTGGAAGAGCGATAAAGGATAATTTATGTATTTTACGCACCACCGAGATGAATACCTTCTCGGTGAATGAGAACAGCTGCAGCTTGTTATTGGAGGCCTGACGGGCCATAGAGCATAAACTCCGCTGTCCTAGATTGAATCTGCGTGGTGGTGCTGGAAGAGAGATAAAAGCTCATTTACATCCTGTATGCACCACAGGGGCAACTAGCTGTACATCACGTAACATCTCCTCGGTGAATGAGAACAGCTGCAGCTTGTTAGGGTAGGCTGATCGTGCGGGCCATAGACAGTGAACTCCTCTGTCCTCGATTGGATCGCTATGTGGTGCTGCAAGAGTTGATCAAGGCTCATTTATAATCTCTCTACACCACCGGGTAAGTAGCTGTATATCAGGAAATACCTCCGAGCTGAATGATTACAGCTGCAGCTTGATAGGGTAGGCTCGTGGGGCCATAGCGAATAAACTCCGCTGTCCTAGATTCAATCGGCTTTGGGGTGCTGGAAGTGAGATAATGGCTCTTTTGTGTCCTCTTCGCACCAGCGGGGTTAGTAATTGTATAGCAGGAAATAGCTCCACGGTGAATGAGAACAGCTGCAGCTTGTTAAGGTAGCCTGGTGGGATCATTGCGAGTGAACTCCGCTCTTCTCGAAGGGATCTGCTTTATGGTGCTGGAAGAGAAATAAAGGCTATACGCACAACGCAGGTAAATATCAGGGAATATCTCCTCGGTGAATGAGAACAGCTGCAGTTGTTTGGGTAGGCCTTCGGGCCAAAGCGCGAAAACTCCGCTGTCTTCGATTGAATCTGATTTGTGCTGCGGGATAAAGGCTCATTTGTGTCCTATACGCTCCAGCGGAGTAAGTAGGAAATATTAGGAAATATCTCCAGGGTGAATTAGTACAGCTGCAGCTTGTTCATGTACGCTGGTCGGGACTTAGCGAGTGACCCCCGCTGTTCTCAGAGGTAGGATGTGCTCTGTGTTGCTGGAAGAGAGATAAAGGCTCACTTGTGTCCTGTAGGCACCAGCGGGTAAGTCGCCCTATGTCAGGGACTATCTCCTGAGTGAATGAGAACAGCTGCTGCTCCGTACTGTAGGCCGGTCAGGCCATAGCGAGTGAACGCCACTGTCCTCCATAGGATCTGCTATATTGAGTAAACGCCGCTGTCCCTGACAAGATCTGCATTGGTGTGCTGGAAGAGCGATAAAGGATAATTTATGTATTTTACGCACCACCGAGATGAATACCTTCTTGGTGAATGAGAACAACTGCAGCTTGTTATTGGAGGCCTGACGGGCCATAGAGCATAAACTCCGCTGTCCTAGATTGAATCTGCGTGGTCGTGCTGGAATTGAGATAAAAGCTCATTTACATCCTGTATGCACCACAGGGGCAACTAGCTGTCCATCACGTAACATCTCCTCGGTGAATGAGAACAGCTGCAGCTTGTTAGGGTAGGCTGATCGGGCGGGCCATAGACAGTGAACTCCTCTGTCCTCGATTGGATCGCTATGTGGTGCTGCAAGAGTTGATCAAGGCTCATTTATAATCTCTCTACACCACCGGGTAAGTAGCTGTATATCAGGAAATACCTCCGAGCTGAATGATTACAGCTGCAGCTTGATAGGGTAGGCTCGTGGGGCCATAGCGAATAAACTCCGCTGTCCTAGATTCAATCGGCTTTGAGGTGCTGGAAGTGAGATAATGGCTCTTTTGTGTCCTCTTCGCACCAGCGGGGTAAGTAATTGTATAGCAGGAAATAGCTCCACGGTGAATGAGAACAGCTGCAGCTTGTTAAGGTAGCCTGGTGGGATCATTGCGAGTGAACTCCGCTCTTCTCGAAGGGATCTGCTTTATGGTGCTGGAAGAGAAATAAAGGCTATACGCACAACGCTGGTAAATATCAGGGAATATCTCCTCGGTGAATGAGAACAGCTGCAGTTGTTTGGGTAGGCCTTCGGGCCAAAGCGCGAAAACTCCGCTGTCTTCGATTGAATCTGATTTGTGCTGCGGAAAGAGAGATAAAGGCTCATTTGTGTCCTATACGCTCCAGCAGAGTAAGTAGGAAATATCTCCAGGGTGAATTAGTACAGCTGCAGCTTGTTCATGTACGCTGGTCGGGACTTAGCGAGTGACCCCCGCTGTTCTCAGAGGTAGGATGTGCTCTGTGTTGCTGGAAGACAGAGAAAGGCTCACTTGTGTCCTGTAGGCACCAGCGGGGTAAGTCGCCCTATATCAGGGACTATCCCCTGAGTGAATGAGAACAGCTGCTCCTCCGTACTGTAGGCCGGTCAGGCCATAGCGAGTGAACGCCACTGTCCTCCATAGGATCTGCTATATTGAGTAAACGCCGCTGTCCCTGACAAGATCTGCATTGGTGTGCTGGAAGAGCGATAAAGGATAATTTATGTATTTTATGCACCACCGAGATGAATACCTTCTCGGTGAATGAGAACAGCTGCAGCTTGTTATTGGAGGCCTGACGGGCCATAGAGCATAAACTCCGCTGTCCTAGATTGAATCTGCGTGGTGGTGCTGGAAGAGAGATAAAAGCTCATTTACATCCTGTATGCACCACAGGGGCAAATAGCTGTACATCACGTAACATCTCCTCGGTGAATGAGAACAGCTGCAGCTTGTTAGGGTAGGCTGATCGGGCGGGCCATAGACAGTGAACTCCTCTGTCCTCGATTGGATCGCTATGTGGTGCTGGAAGAGTGATCAAGGCTCATTTATAATCTCTCTACACCACCGGGTAAGTAGCTGTATATCAGGAAATACCACCGAGCTGAATGATTACAGCTGCAGCTTGATAGGGTAGGCTCTTGGGGCCATAGCGAATAAACTCCGCTGTCCTAGATTCAATCGGCTTTGGGGTGCTGGAAGTGAGATAATGGCTCTTTTGTGTCCTCTTCGCACCAGCGGGGTTAGTAATTGTATAGCAGGAAATAGCTCCACGGTGAATGAGAACAGCTGCAGCTTGTTAAGGTAGCCTGGTGGGATCATTGCGAGTGAACTCCGCTCTTCTCGAAGGGATCTGCTTTATGGTGCTGGAAGAGAAATAAAGGCTATATGCCCAACGCAGGTAAATATCAGGGAATATCTCCTCGGTGAATGAGAACAGCTGCAGCTTGTTTAGGTAGGCCTTCGGGCCAAAGCCCGAAAACTCCGCTGTCTTCGATTGAATCTGATTTGTGCTGCGGGAGGAGAGATAAAGGCTCATTTGTGTCCTATACGCTCCAGCGGAGTAAGTAGGAAATATTAGGAAATATCTCCAGGGTGAATTAGTACAGCTGCAGCTTGTTCATGTACGCTGGTCGGGACTTAGCGAGTGACCCCCGCTGTTCTCAGAGGTAGGATGAGCTCTGTGTTGCTGGAAGAGAGATAAAGGCTCACTTGTGTCCTGTAGGCACCAGCGGGGTAAGTCGCCCTATATCAGGGACTATCCCCTGAGAGAATGAGAACAGCTGCTCCTCCGTACTGTAGGCCGGTCAGGCCATAGCGAGTGAACGCCACTGTCCTCCATAGGATCTGCTATATTGAGTAAACGCCGCTGTCCCTGACAAGATCTGCATTGGTGTGCTGGAAGAGCGATAAAGGATAATTTATGTATTTTACGCACCACCGAGATGAATACCTTCTCGGTGAATGAGAACAGCTGCAGCTTGTTATTGGAGGCCTGACGGGCCATAGAGCATAAACTCCGCTGTCCTAGATTGAATCTGCGTGGTGGTGCTGGAAGAGAGATAAAAGCTCATTTACATCCTGTATGCACCACAGGGGCAACTAGCTGTACATCACGTAACATCTCGGTGAATGAGAACAGCTGTAGCTTGTTAGGGTAGGCTGATCGTGCGGGCCATAGACAGTGAACTCCTCTGTCCTCGATTGGATCGCTATGTGGTGCTGCAAGAGTTGATCAAGGCTCATTTATAATCTCTCTACACCACCGGGTAAGTAGCTGTATATCAGGAAATACCTCCGAGCTGAATGATTACAGCTGCAGCTTGATAGGGTAGGCTCTTGGGGCCATAGCGAATAAACTCCGCTGTCCTAGATTCAATCGGCTTTGGGGTGCTGGAAGTGAGATAATGGCTCTTTTGTGTCCTCTTCGCACCAGCGGGGTTAGTAATTGTATAGCAGGAAATAGCTGCACGGTGAATGAGAACAGCTGCAGCTTGTTATGGTAGCCTGGTGGGATCATTGCGAGTGAACTCCGCTCTTCTCGAAGGGATCTGCTTGAAGGTGCTGGAAGAGAAATAAAGGCTATACGCACAACGCAGGTAAATATCAGGGAATATCTACTCGGTGAATGAGAACAGCTGCAGCTTGTTTGGGTAGGCTTTCGGGCCAAAGCGCGAAAACACCGCTGTCTTCGATTGAATCTGATTTGTGCTGCGGGAAGAGAGATAAAGGCTCATTTGTGTCCTATACGCTCCAGCGGAGTAAGTAGGAAATATTAGGAAATATCTCCAGGGTGAATTAGTACAGCTGCAGCTTGTTCATGTACGCTGGTCGGGACTTAGCGAGTGACCCCCGCTGTTCTCAGAGGTAGGATGTGCTCTGTGTTGCTGGAAGAGAGATAAAGGCTCACTTGTGTCCTGTAGGCACCAGCGGGGTAAGTCGCCCTATATCAGGGACTATCCCCTGAGTGAATGAGAACAGCTGCTCCTCCGTACTGTAGGCCGGTCAGGCCATAGCGAGTGAACGCCACTGTCCTCCATAGGATCTGCTATATTGAGTAAACGCCGCTGTCCCTGACAAGATCTGCATTGGTGTGCTGGAAGAGCGATAAAGGATAATTTATGTATTTTACGCACCACCGAGATGAATACCTTCTCGGTGAATGAGAACAGCTGCAGCTTGTTATTGGAGGCCTGACGGGCCATAGAGCATAAACTCCGCTGTCCTAGATTGAATCTGCGTGGTGGTGCTGGAAGAGAGATAAAAGCTCATTTACATCCTGTATGCACCACAGGGGCAACTAGCTGTACATCACGTAACATCTCCTCGGTGAATGAGAACAGCTGCAGCTTGTTAGGGTACGCTGATCGTGCGGGCAATAGACAGTGGACTCCTCTGTCCTCGATTGGATCGCTATGTGGTGCTGCAAGAGTTGATCAAGGCTCATTTATAATCTCTCTACACCACCGGGTAAGTAGCTGTATATCAGGAAATACCTCCGAGCTGAATGATTACAGCTGCAGCTTGATAGGGTAGGCTCGTGGGGCCATGGCGAATAAACTCCGCTGTCCTAGATTCAATCGGCTTTGGGGTGCTGGAAGTGAGATAATGGCTCTTTTGTGTCCTCTTCGCACCAGCGGGGTTAGTAATTGTATAGCAGGAAATAGCTGCACGGTGAATGAGAACAGCTGCAGCTTGTTAAGGTAGCCTGGTGGGATCATTGCGAGTGAACTCCGCTCTTCTCGAAGGGATCTGCTTTATGGTGCTGGAAGAGAAGTAAAGGCTATACGCACAACGCTGGTAAATATCAGGGAATATCTCTTCGGTGAATGAGAACAGCTGCAGCTTGTTTGGGTAGGCCTTCGGGCCAAAGCGCGAAAACTCCGCTGTCTTCGATTGAATCTGATTTGTGCTGCGGGAAGAGAGATAAAGGCTCATTTGTGTCCTATACGCTCCAGCGGAGTAAGTAGGAAATATTAGGAAATATCTCCAGGGTGAATTAGTACAGCTGCAGCTTGTTCATGTACGCTGGTCGGGACTTAGCGAGTGACCCCCGCTGTTCTCAGAGGTAGGATGTGCTCTGTGTTGCTGGAAGAGAGATAAAGGCTCACTTGTGTCCTGTAGGCACCAGCGGGGTAAGTCGCCCTATATCAGGAACTATCCCCTGAGTGAATGAGAACAGCTGCTCCTCCGTACTGTAGGCCGGTCAGGCCATAGCGAGTGAACGCCACTGTCCTCCATAGGATCTGCTATATTGAGTAAACGCTGCTGTCCCTGACAATATCTGAATTGGTGTGCTGGAAGAGGGATAAAGGATAATTTATGTATTTTACGCACCACCGAGATGAATACCTTCTCGGTGAAAGAGAACAGCTGCAGCTTGTTATTGTAGGCCTGACGGGCCATAGAGAGTAAACTCCGCTGTCCTAGACTAAATCTGCGTGGTGGTGCTGGAAGAGAGATAAAGGCTCATTTACATCCTGTATGCACCACAGGGGCAACTAGCTGTACATCACGTAACATCTCCTCGGTGAATGAGAACAGCTGCAGCTTGTTAGGGTAGGCTGATCGGGCGGGCCATAGACAGTGAACTCCTCTGTCCTCGATTGGATCGCTATGTGGTGCTGGAAGAGTGATCAAGGCTCATTTATAATCTCTCTACACCACCGGGTAAGTAGCTGTATATCAGGAAATACCTCCGAGCTGAATGATTACAGCTGCAGCTTGATAGGGTAGGCTCTTGGGGCCATAGCGAATAAACTCCGCTGTCCTAGATTCAATCGGCTTTGGGGTGCTGGAAGTGAGATAATGGCTCTTTTGTGTCCTCTTCGCACCAGCGGGGTTAGTAATTGTATAGCAGGAAATAGCTCCACGGTGAATGAGAACAGCTGCAGCTTGTTATGGTAGCCTGGTGGGATCATTGCGAGTGAACTCCGCTCTTCTCGAAGGGATCTGCTTTATGGTGCTGGAAGTGAAATAAAGGCTATACGCCCAACGCAGGTAAATATCAGGGAATATCTCCTCGGTGAATGAGAACAGCTGCAGCTTGTTTAGGTAGGCCTTCGGGCCAAAGCCCGAAAACTCCGCTGTCTTCGATTGAATCTGATTTGTGCTGCGGGAGGAGAGATAAAGGCTCATTTGTGTCCTATACGCTCCAGCGGAGTAAGTAGGAAATATTAGGAAATATCTCCAGGGTGAATTAGTACAGCTGCAGCTTGTTCATGTACGCTGGTCGGGACTTAGCGAGTGACCCCCGCTGTTCTCAGAGGTAGGATGAGCTCTGTGTTGCTGGAAGAGAGATAAAGGCTCACTTGTGTCCTGTAGGCACCAGCGGGGTAAGTCGCCCTATATCAGGGACTATCCCCTGAGAGAATGAGAACAGCTGCTCCTCCGTACTGTAGGCCGGTCAGGCCATAGCGAGTGAACGCCACTGTCCTCCATAGGATCTGCTATATTGAGTAAACGCCGCTGTCCCTGACAAGATCTGCATTGGTGTGCTGGAAGAGCGATAAAGGATAATTTATGTATTTTACGCACCACCGAGATGAATACCTTCTCGGTGAATGAGAACAGCTGCAGCTTGTTATTGGAGGCCTGACGGGCCATAGAGCATAAACTCCGCTGTCCTAGATTGAATCTGCGTGGTGGTGCTGGAAGAGAGATAAAAGCTCATTTACATCCTGTATGCACCACAGGGGCAACTAGCTGTACATCACGTAACATCTCGGTGAATGAGAACAGCTGTAGCTTGTTAGGGTAGGCTGATCGTGCGGGCCATAGACAGTGAACTCCTCTGTCCTCGATTGGATCGCTATGTGGTGCTGCAAGAGTTGATCAAGGCTCATTTATAATCTCTCTACACCACCGGGTAAGTAGCTGTATATCAGGAAATACCTCCGAGCTGAATGATTACAGCTGCAGCTTGATAGGGTAGGCTCTTGGGGCCATAGCGAATAAACTCCGCTGTCCTAGATTCAATCGGCTTTGGGGTGCTGGAAGTGAGATAATGGCTCTTTTGTGTCCTCTTCGCACCAGCGGGGTTAGTAATTGTATAGCAGGAAATAGCTGCACGGTGAATGAGAACAGCTGCAGCTTGTTATGGTAGCCTGGAGGGATCATTGCGAGTGAACTCCGCTCTTCTCGAAGGGATCTGCTTTAAGGTGCTGGAAGAGAAATAAAGGCTATACGCACAACGCAGGTAAATATCAGGGAATATCTACTCGGTGAATGAGAACAGCTGCAGTTTGTTTGGGTAGGCTTTCGGGCCAAAGCGCGAAAACACCGCTGTCTTCGATTGAATCTGATTTGTGCTGCGGGAAGAGAGATAAAGGCTCATTTGTGTCCTATACGCTCCAGCGGAGTAAGTAGGAAATATTAGGAAATATCTCTAGGGTGAATTAGTACAGCTGCAGCTTGTTCATGTACGCTGGTCGGGACTTAGCGAGTGACCCCCGCTGTTCTCAGAGGTAGGATGTGCTCTGTGTTGCTGGAAGAGAGATAAAGGCTCACTTGTGTCCTGTAGGCACCAGCGGGGTAAGTCGCCCTATATCAGGGACTATCCCCTGAGTGAATGAGAACAGCTGCTCCTCCGTACTGTAGGCCGGTCAGGCCATAGCGAGTGAACGCCACTGTCCTCCATAGGATCTGCTATATTGAGTAAACGCCGCTGTCCCTGACAAGATCTGCATTGGTGTGCTGGAAGAGCGATAAAGGATAATTTATGTATTTTACGCACCACCGAGATGAATACCTTCTCGGTGAATGAGAACAGCTGCAGCTTGTTATTGGAGGCCTGACGGGCCATAGAGCATAAACTCCGCTGTCCTAGATTGAATCTGCGTGGTGGTGCTGGAAGAGAGATAAAAGCTCATTTACATCCTGTATGCACCACAGGGGCAACTAGCTGTACATCACGTAACATCTCCTCGTTGAATGAGAACAGCTGCAGCTTGTTAGGGTACGCTGATCGTGCGGGCAATAGACAGTGGACTCCTCTGTCCTCGATTGGATCGCTATGTGGTGCTGCAAGAGTTGATCAAGGCTCATTTATAATCTCTCTACACCACCGGGTAAGTAGCTGTATATCAGGAAATACCTCCGAGCTGAATGATTACAGCTGCAGCTTGATAGGGTAGGCTCGTGGGGCCATGGCGAATAAACTCCGCTGTCCTAGATTCAATCGGCTTTGGGGTGCTGGAAGTGAGATAATGGCTCTTTTGTGTCCTCTTCGCACCAGCGGGGTTAGTAATTG
Organism: Perognathus longimembris pacificus; assembly: GCF_023159225.1. Classification (NCBI taxonomy): domain Eukaryota; kingdom Metazoa; phylum Chordata; class Mammalia; order Rodentia; family Heteromyidae; genus Perognathus; species Perognathus longimembris. Next base: position 28,980 of record NW_025960614.1, on the reverse strand, counting down.
TATAGCAGGAAATAGCTGCACGGTGAATGAGAACAGCTGCAGCTTGTTAAGGTAGCCTGGTGGGATCATTGCGAGTGAACTCCGCTCTTCTCGAAGGGATCTGCTTTATGGTGCTGGAAGAGAAGTAAAGGCTATACGCACAACGCTGGTAAATATCAGGGAATATCTCTTCGGTGAATGAGAACAGCTGCAGCTTGTTTGGGTAGGCCTTCGGGCCAAAGCCCGAAAACTCCGCTGTCTTCGATTGAATCTGATTTGTGCTGCGGGAAGAGAGATAAAGGCTCATTTGTGTCCTATACGCTCCAGCGGAGTAAGTAGGAAATATTAGGAAATATCTCCAGGGTGAATTAGTACAGCTGCAGCTTGTTCATGTACGCTGGTCGGGACTTAGCGAGTGACCCCCGCTGTTCTCAGAGGTAGGATGTGCTCTGTGTTGCTGGAAGAGAGATAAAGGCTCACTTGTGTCCTGTAGGCACCAGCGGGGTAAGTCGCCCTATATCAGGAACTATCCCCTGAGTGAATGAGAACAGCTGCTCCTCCGTACTGTAGGCCGGTCAGGCCATAGCGAGTGAACGCCACTGTCCTCCATAGGATCTGCTATATTGAGTAAACGCTGCTGTCCCTGACAAGATCTGAATTGGTGTGCTGGAAGAGGGATAAAGGATAATTTATGTATTTTACGCACCACCGAGATGAATACCTTCTCGGTGAAAGAGAACAGCTGCAGCTTGTTATTGTAGGCCTGACGGGCCATAGAGAGTAAACTCCGCTGTCCTAGACTAAATCTGCGTGGTGGTGCTGGAAGAGAGATAAAAGCTCATTTACATCCTGTATGCACCACAGGGGCAACTAGCTGTACATCACGTAACATCTCCTCGGTGAATGAGAACAGCTGCAGCTTGTTAGGGTAGGCTGATCGGGCGGGCCATAGACAGTGAACTCCTCTGTCCTCGATTGGATCGCTATGTGGTGCTGCAAGAGTGATCAAGGCTCATTTATAATCTCTCTACACCACCGGGTAAGTAGCTGTATATCAGGAAATACCTCCGAGCTGAATGATTACAGCTGCAGCTTTATAGGGTAGGCTCTTGGGGCCATAGCGAATAAACTCCGCTGTCCTAGATTCAATCGGCTTTGGGGTGCTGGAAGTGAGATAATGGCTCTTTTGTGTCCTCTTCGCACCAGCGGGGTTAGTAATTGTATAGCAGGAAATAGCTCCACGGTGAATGAGAACAGCTGCAGCTTGTTAAGGTAGCCTGGTGGGATCATTGCGAGTGAACTCCGCTCTTCTCGAAGGGATCTGCTTTATGGTGCTGGTAGAGAAATAAAGGCTATACGCCCAACGCAGGTAAATATCAGGGAATATCTCCTCGGTGAATGAGAACAGCTGCAGCTTGTTTAGGTAGGCCTTCGGGCCAAAGCCCGAAAACTCCGCTGTCTTAGATTGAATCTGATTTGTGCTGCGGGAAGAGAGATAAAGGCTCATTTGTGTCCTATACGCTCCAGCGGAGTAAGTAGGAAATATTAGGAAATAGCTCCAGGGTTAATTAGTACAGCTGCAGCTTGTTCATGTACGCTGGTCGGGACTTAGCGAGTGACCCCCGCTGTTCTCAGAGGTAGGATGTGCTCTGTGTTGCTGGAAGAGAGATAAAGGCTCACTTGTGTCCTGTAGGCACCAGCGGGGTAAGTCGCCCTATGTAAGGGACTATCTCCTGAGTGAATGAGAACAGCTGCTGCTCCGTACTGTAGGCCGGTCAGGCCATAGCGAGTGAACGCCACTGTCCTCCATAGGATCTGCTATATTGAGTAAACGCCGCTGTCCCTGACAAGATCTGCATTGGTGTGCTGGAAGAGCGATAAAGGATAATTTATGTATTTTACGCACCACCGAGATGAATACCTTCTCGGTGAATGAGAACAACTGCAGCTTGTTATTGGAGGCCTGACGGGCCATAGAGCATAAACTCCGCTGTCCTAGATTGAATCTGCGTGGTGGTGCTGGAAGAGAGATAAAAGCTCATTTACATCCTGTATGCACCACAGGGGCAACTAGCTGTACATCACGTAACATCTCCTCGGTGAATGAGAACAGCTGCAGCTTGTTAGGGTAGGCTGATCGTGCGGGCCATAGACAGTGAACTCCTCTGTCCTCGATTGGATCGCTATGTGGTGCTGCAAGAGTTGATCAAGGCTCATTTATAATCTCTCTACACCACCGGGTAAGTAGCTGTATATCAGGAAATACCTCCGAGCTGAATGATTACAGCTGCAGCTTGATAGGGTAGGCTCGTGGGGCCATAGCGAATAAACTCCGCTGTCCTAGATTCAATCGGCTTTGGGGTGCTGGAAGTGAGATAATGGCTCTTTTGTGTCCTCTTCGCACCAGCGGGGTTAGTAATTGTATAGCAGGAAATAGCTCCACGGTGAATGAGAACAGCTGCAGCTTGTTAAGGTAGCCTGGTGGGATCATTGCGAGTGAACTCCGCTCTTCTCGAAGGGATCTGCTTTATGGTGCTGGAAGAGAAATAAAGGCAATACGCACAACGCAGGTAAATATCAGGGAATATCTCCTCGGTGAATGAGAACAGCTGCAGTTGTTTGGGTAGGCCTTCGGGCCAAAGCGCGAAAACTCCGCTGTCTTCGATTGAATCTGATTTGTGCTGCGGGAAGAGAGATAAAGGCTCATTTGTGTCCTATACGCTCCAGCGGAGTAAGTAGGAAATATTAGGAAATATCTCCAGGGTGAATTAGTACAGCTGCAGCTTGTTCATGTACGCTGGTCGGGACTTAGCGAGTGACCCCCGCTGTTCTCAGAGGTAGGATGTGCTCTGTGTTGCTGGAAGAGAGATAAAGGCTCACTTGTGTCCTGTAGGCACCAGCGGGGTAAGTCGCCCTATATCAGGGACTATCCCCTGAGTGAATGAGAACAGCTGCTCCTCCGTACTGTAGGCCGGTCAGGCCATAGCGAGTGAACGCCACTGTCCTCCATAGGATCTGCTATATTGAGTAAACGCCGCTGTCCCTGACAAGATCTGCAATGGTGTGCTGGAAGAGCGATAAAGGATAATTTATGTATTTTACGCACCACCGTAATGAATACCTTCTCGGTGAATGAGAACAGCTGCAGCTTGTTATTGGAGGCCTGACGGGCCATAGAGCATAAACTCCGCTGTCCTAGATTGAATCTGCGTGGTGGTGCTGGAAGAGAGATAAAAGCTCATTTACATCCTGTATGCACCACAGGGGCAACTAGCTGTACATCACGTAACATCTCCTCGGTGAATGAGAACAGCTGCAGCTTGTTAGGGTAGGCTGATCGTGCGGGCCATAGACAGTGAACTCCCCTGTCCTCGATTGGATCGCTATGTGGTGCTGCAAGAGTTGATCAAGGCTCATTTATAATCTCTCTACACCACCGGGTAAGTAGCTGTATATCAGGAAATACCTCCGAGCTGAATGATTACAGCTGCAGCTTGATAGGGTAGGCTCGTGGGGCCATGGCGAATAAACTCCGCTGTCCTAGATTCAATCGGCTTTGGGGTGCTGGAAGTGAGATAATGGCTCTTTTGTGTCCTCTTCGCACCAGCGGGGTTAGCAATTGTATAGCAGGAAATAGCTGCACGGTGAATGAGAACAGCTGCAGCTTGTTATGGTAGCCTGGTGGGATCATTGCGAGTGAACTCCGCTCTTCTCGAAGGGATCTGCTTTATGGTGCTGGAAGAGAAATAAAGGCTATACGCACAACGCAGGTAAATATCAGGGAATATCTCCTCGGTGAATGAGAACAGCTGCAGCTTGTTTGGGTAGGGCTTCGGGCCAAAGCGCGAAAACTCCGCTGTCTTCGATTGAATCTGATTTGTGCTGCGGAAAGAGAGATAAAGGCTCATTTGTGTCCTATACGCTCCAGCGGAGTAAGTAGGAAATATTAGGAAATATCTCCAGGGTGAATTAGTACAGCTGCAGCTTGTTCATGTACGCTGGTCGGGACTTAGCGAGTGACCCCCGCTGTTCTCAGAGGTAGGATGTGCTCTGTGTTGCTGGAAGAGAGATAAAGGCTCACTTGTGTCCTGTAGGCACCAGCGGGGTAAGTCGCCCTATATCAGGGACTATCCCCTGAGTGAATGAGAACAGCTGCTCCTCCGTACTGTAGGCCGGTCAGGCCATAGCGAGTGAACGCCACTGTCCTCCATAGGATCTGCTATATTGAGTAAACGCTGCTGTACCTGACAAGATCTGAATTGCTGTGCTGGAAGAGGGATAAAGGATAATTTATGTATTTTACGCACCACCGAGATGAATACCTTCTCGGTGAAAGAGAACAGCTGCAGCTTGTTATTGTAGGCCTGACGGGCCATAGAGAGTAAACTCCGCTGTCCTAGACTAAATCTGCGTGGTGGTGCTGGAAGAGAGATAAAGGCTCATTTACATCCTGTATGCACCACAGGGGCAACTAGCTGTACATCACGTAACATCTCCTCGGTGAATGAGAACAGCTGCAGCTTGTTAGGGTAGGCTGATCGGGCGGGCCATAGACAGTGAACTCCTCTGTCCTCGATTGGATCGCTATGTGGTGCTGCAAGAGTGATCAAGGCTCATTTATAATCTCTCTACACCACCGGGTAAGTAGCTGTATATCAGGAAATACCTCCGAGCTGAATGATTACAGCTGCAGCTTGATAGGGTAGGCTCGTGGGGCCATGGCGAATAAACTCCGCTGTCCTAGATTCAATCGGCTTTGGGGTGCTGGAAGTGAGATAATGGCTCTTTTGTGTCCTCTTCGCACCAGCGGGGTTAATAATTGTATAGCAGGAAATAGCTCCGCGGTGAATGAGAACAGCTGCAGCTTGTTAAGGTAGCCTGGTGGGATCATTGCGAGTGAACTCCGCTCTTCTCGAAGGGATCTGCTTTATGGTTCTGGAAGAGAAATAAAGGCTATACGCACAACGCAGGTAAATATCAGGGAATATCTCCTCGGTGAATGAGAACAGCTGCAGTTGTTTGGGTAGGCCTTCGGACCAAAGCGCGAAAACTCCGCTGTCTTCGATTGAATCTGATTTGTGCTGCGGGAAGAGAGATAAAGGCTCATTTGTGTCCTATACGCTCCAGCGGAGTAAGTAGGAAATATTAGGAAATATCTCCAGGGTGAATTAGTACAGCTGCAGCTTGTTCATGTACGCTGGTCGGGACTTAGCGAGTGACCCCCGCTGTTCTCAGAGGTAGGATGTGCTCTGTGTTGCTGGAAGAGAGATAAAGGCTCACTTGTGTCCTGAAGGCACCAGCGGGGTAAGTCGCCCTATATCAGGGACTATCCCCTGAGTGAATGAGAACAGCTGCTCCTCCGTACTGTAGGCCGGTCAGGCCATAGCGAGTGAACGCCACTGTCCTCCATAGGATCTGCTATATTGAGTAAACGCCGCTGTCCCTGACAAGATCTGCATTGGTGTGCTGGAAGAGCGATAAAGGATAATTTATGTATTTTACGCACCACCGAGATGAATACCTTCTCGGTGAATGAGAACAGCTGCAGCTTGTTATTGGAGGCCTGACGGGCCATAGAGCATAAACTCCGCTGTCCTAGATTGAATCTGCGTGGTGGTGCTGGAAGAGATATAAAAGCTCATTTACATCTTGTATGCACCACAGGGACAACTAGCTGTACATCACGTAACATCTCCTCGGTGAATGAGAACAGCTGCAGCTTGTTAGGGTAGGCTGATCGTGCGGGCCATAGACAGTGAACTCCTCTGTCCTCGATTGGATCGCTATGTGGTGCTGCAAGAGTGATCAAGGCTCATTTATAATCTCTCTACACCACCGGGTAAGTAGCTGTATATCAGGAAATACCTCCGAGCTGAATGATTACAGCTGCAGCTTTATAGGGTAGGCTCTTGGGGCCATAGCGAATAAACTCCGCTGTCCTAGATTCAATCGGCTTTGGGGTGCTGGAAGTGAGATAATGGCTCTTTTGTGTCCTCTTCGCACCAGCGGGGTTAGTAATTGTATAGCAGGAAATAGCTCCACGGTGAATGAGAACAGCTGCAGCTTGTTAAGGTAGCCTGGTGGGATCATTGCGAGTGAACTCCGCTCTTCTCGAAGGGATCTGCTTTATGGTGCTGGTAGAGAAATAAAGGCTATACGCCCAACGCAGGTAAATATCAGGGAATATCTCCTCGGTGAATGAGAACAGCTGCAGCTTGTTTAGGTAGGCCTTCGGGCCAAAGCCCGAAAACTCCGCTGTCTTCGATTGAATCTGATTTGTGCTGCGGGAAGAGAGATAAAGGCTCATTTGTGTCCTATACGATCCAGCGGAGTAAGTAGGAAATATTAGGAAATAGCTCCAGGGTTAATTAGTACAGCTGCAGCTTGTTCATGTACGCTGGTCGGGACTTAGCGAGTGACCCCCGCTGTTCTCAGAGGTAGGATGTGCTCTGTGTTGCTGGAAGAGAGATAAAGGCTCACTTGTGTCCTGTAGGCACCAGCGGGGTAAGTCGCCCTATGTCAGGGACTATCTCCTGAGTGAATGAGAACAGCTGCTGCTCCGTACTGTAGGCCGGTCAGGCCATAGCGAGTGAACGCCACTGTCCTCCATAGGATCTGCTATATTGAGTAAACGCCGCTGTCCCTGACAAGATCTGCATTGGTGTGCTGGAAGAGCGATAAAGGATAATTTATGTATTTTACGCACCACCGAGATGAATACCTTCTCGGTGAATGAGAACAACTGCAGCTTGTTATTGGAGGCCTGACGGGCCATAGAGCATAAACTCCGCTGTCCTAGATTGAATCTGCGTGGTGGTGCTGGAAGAGAGATAAAAGCTCATTTACATCCTGTATGCACCACATGGGCAACTAGCTGTACATCACGTAACATCTCCTCGGTGAATGAGAACAGCTGCAGCTTGTTAGGGTAGGCTGATCGTGCGGGCCATAGACAGTGAACTCCTCTGTCCTCGATTGGATCGCTATGTGGTGCTGCAAGAGTTGATCAAGGCTCATTTATAATCTCTCTACACCACCGGGTAAGTAGCTGTATATCAGGAAATACCTCCGAGCTGAATTATTACAGCTGCAGCTTGATAGGGTAGGCTCGTGGGGCCATAGCGAATAAACTCCGCTGTCCTAGATTCAATCGGCTTTGGGGTGCTGGAAGTGAGATAATGGCTCTTTTGTGTCCTCTTCGCACCAGCGGGGTTAGTAATTGTATAGCAGGAAATAGCTCCACGGTGAATGAGAACAGCTGCAGCTTGTTAAGGTAGCCTGGTGGGATCATTGCGAGTGAACTCCGCTCTTCTCGAAGGGATCTGCTTTATGGTGCTGGAAGAGAAATAAAGGCTATACGCACAACGCAGGTAAATATCAGGGAATATCTCCTCGGTGAATGAGAACAGCTGCAGTTGTTTGGGTAGGCCTTCGGGCCAAAGCGCGAAAACTCCGCTGTCTTCGATTGAATCTGATTTGTGCTGCGGGATAAAGGCTCATTTGTGTCCTATACGCTCCAGCGGAGTAAGTAGGAAATATTAGGAAATATCTCCAGGGTGAATTAGTACAGCTGCAGCTTGTTCATGTACGCTGGTCGGGACTTAGCGAGTGACCCCCGCTGTTCTCAGAGGTAGGATGTGCTCTGTGTTGCTGGAAGAGAGATAAAGGCTCACTTGTGTCCTGTAGGCACCAGCGTGGTAAGTCGCCCTATGTCAGGGACTATCTCCTGAGTGAATGAGAACAGCTGCTGCTCCGTACTGTAGGCCGGTCAGGCCATAGCGAGTGAACGCCACTGTCCTCCATAGGATCTGCTATATTGAGTAAACGCCGCTGTCCCTGACAAGATCTGCATTGGTGTGCTGGAAGAGCGATAAAGGATAATTTATGTATTTTACGCACCACCGAGATGAATACCTTCTTGGTGAATGAGAACAACTGCAGCTTGTTATTGGAGGCCTGACGGGCCATAGAGCATAAACTCCGCTGTCCTAGATTGAATCTGCGTGGTCGTGCTGGAATTGAGATAAAAGCTCATTTACATCCTGTATGCACCACAGGGGCAACTAGCTGTCCATCACGTAACATCTCCTCGGTGAATGAGAACAGCTGCAGCTTGTTAGGGTAGGCTGATCGGGCGGGCCATAGACAGTGAACTCCTCTGTCCTCGATTGGATCGCTATGTGGTGCTGCAAGAGTTGATCAAGGCTCATTTATAATCTCTCTACACCACCGGGTAAGTAGCTGTATATCAGGAAATACCTCCGAGCTGAATGATTACAGCTGCAGCTTGATAGGGTAGGCTCGTGGGGCCATAGCGAATAAACTCCGCTGTCCTAGATTCAATCGGCTTTGAGGTGCTGGAAGTGAGATAATGGCTCTTTTGTGTCCTCTTCGCACCAGCGGGGTAAGTAATTGTATAGCAGGAAATAGCTCCACGGTGAATGAGAACAGCTGCAGCTTGTTAAGGTAGCCTGGTGGGATCATTGCGAGTGAACTCCGCTCTTCTCGAAGGGATCTGCTTTATGGTGCTGGAAGAGAAATAAAGGCTATACGCACAACGCTGGTAAATATCAGGGAATATCTCCTCGGTGAATGAGAACAGCTGCAGTTGTTTGGGTAGGCCTTCGGGCCAAAGCGCGAAAACTCCGCTGTCTTCGATTGAATCTGATTTGTGCTGCGGAAAGAGAGATAAAGGCTCATTTGTGTCCTATACGCTCCAGCAGAGTAAGTAGGAAATATCTCCAGGGTGAATTAGTACAGCTGCAGCTTGTTCATGTACGCTGGTCGGGACTTAGCGAGTGACCCCCGCTGTTCTCAGAGGTAGGATGTGCTCTGTGTTGCTGGAAGACAGAGAAAGGCTCACTTGTGTCCTGTAGGCACCAGCGGGGTAAGTCGCCCTATATCAGGGACTATCCCCTGAGTGAATGAGAACAGCTGCTCCTCCGTACTGTAGGCCGGTCAGGCCATAGCGAGTGAACGCCACTGTCCTCCATAGGATCTGCTATATTGAGTAAACGCCGCTGTCCCTGACAAGATCTGCATTGGTGTGCTGGAAGAGCGATAAAGGATAATTTATGTATTTTATGCACCACCGAGATGAATACCTTCTCGGTGAATGAGAACAGCTGCAGCTTGTTATTGGAGGCCTGACGGGCCATAGAGCATAAACTCCGCTGTCCTAGATTGAATCTGCGTGGTGGTGCTGGAAGAGAGATAAAAGCTCATTTACATCCTGTATGCACCACAGGGGCAAATAGCTGTACATCACGTAACATCTCCTCGGTGAATGAGAACAGCTGCAGCTTGTTAGGGTAGGCTGATCGGGCGGGCCATAGACAGTGAACTCCTCTGTCCTCGATTGGATCGCTATGTGGTGCTGGAAGAGTGATCAAGGCTCATTTATAATCTCTCTACACCACCGGGTAAGTAGCTGTATATCAGGAAATACCACCGAGCTGAATGATTACAGCTGCAGCTTGATAGGGTAGGCTCTTGGGGCCATAGCGAATAAACTCCGCTGTCCTAGATTCAATCGGCTTTGGGGTGCTGGAAGTGAGATAATGGCTCTTTTGTGTCCTCTTCGCACCAGCGGGGTTAGTAATTGTATAGCAGGAAATAGCTCCACGGTGAATGAGAACAGCTGCAGCTTGTTAAGGTAGCCTGGTGGGATCATTGCGAGTGAACTCCGCTCTTCTCGAAGGGATCTGCTTTATGGTGCTGGAAGAGAAATAAAGGCTATATGCCCAACGCAGGTAAATATCAGGGAATATCTCCTCGGTGAATGAGAACAGCTGCAGCTTGTTTAGGTAGGCCTTCGGGCCAAAGCCCGAAAACTCCGCTGTCTTCGATTGAATCTGATTTGTGCTGCGGGAAGAGAGATAAAGGCTCATTTGTGTCCTATACGCTCCAGCGGAGTAAGTAGGAAATATTAGGAAATATCTCCAGGGTGAATTAGTACAGCTGCAGCTTGTTCATGTACGCTGGTCGGGACTTAGCGAGTGACCCCCGCTGTTCTCAGAGGTAGGATGTGCTCTGTGTTGCTGGAAGAGAGATAAAGGCTCACTTGTGTCCTGTAGGCACCAGCGGGGTAAGTCGCCCTATGTCAGGGACTATCTCCTGAGTGAATGAGAACAGCTGCTGCTCCGTACTGTAGGCCGGTCAGGCCATAGCGAGTGAACGCCACTGTCCTCCATAGGATCTGCTATATTGAGTAAACGCCGCTGTCCCTGACAAGATCTGCATTGGTGTGCTGGAAGAGCGATAAAGGATAATTTATGTATTTTACGCACCACCGAGATGAATACCTTCTCGGTGAATGAGAACAACTGCAGCTTGTTATTGGAGGCCTGACGGGCCATAGAGCATAAACTCCGCTGTCCTAGATTGAATCTGCGTGGTGGTGCTGGAAGAGAGATAAAAGCTCATTTACATCCTGTATGCACCACAGGGGCAACTAGCTGTACATCACGTAACATCTCCTCGGTGAATGAGAACAGCTGCAGCTTGTTAGGGTAGGCTGATCGTGCGGGCCATAGACAGTGAACTCCTCTGTCCTCGATTGGATCGCTATGTGGTGCTGCAAGAGTTGATCAAGGCTCATTTATAATCTCTCTACACCACCGGGTAAGTAGCTGTATATCAGGAAATACCTCCGAGCTGAATGATTACAGCTGCAGCTTGATAGGGTAGGCTCGTGGGGCCATAGCGAATAAACTCCGCTGTCCTAGATTCAATCGGCTTTGGGGTGCTGGAAGTGAGATAATGGCTCTTTTGTGTCCTCTTCGCACCAGCGGGGTTAGTAATTGTATAGCAGGAAATAGCTCCACGGTGAATGAGAACAGCTGCAGCTTGTTAAGGTAGCCTGGTGGGATCATTGCGAGTGAACTCCGCTCTTCTCGAAGGGATCTGCTTTATGGTGCTGGAAGAGAAATAAAGGCTATACGCACAACGCAGGTAAATATCAGGGAATATCTCCTCGGTGAATGAGAACAGCTGCAGTTGTTTGGGTAGGCCTTCGGGCCAAAGCGCGAAAACTCCGCTGTCTTCGATTGAATCTGATTTGTGCTGCGGGAAGAGAGATAAAGGCTCATTTGTGTCCTATACGCTCCAGCGGAGTAAGTAGGAAATATTAGGAAATATCTCCAGGGTGAATTAGTACAGCTGCAGCTTGTTCATGTACGCTGGTCGGGACTTAGCGAGTGACCCCCGCTGTTCTCAGAGGTAGGATGTGCTCTGTGTTGCTGGAAGAGAGATAAAGGCTCACTTGTGTCCTGTAGGCACCAGCGGGGTAAGTCGCCCTATATCAGGGACTATCCCCTGAGTGAATGAGAACAGCTGCTCCTCCGTACTGTAGGCCGGTCAGGCCATAGCGAGTGAACGCCACTGTCCTCCATAGGATCTGCTATATTGAGTAAACGCCGCTGTCCCTGACAAGATCTGCATTGGTGTGCTGGAAGAGCGATAAAGGATAATTTATGTATTTTACGCACCACCGAGATGAATACCTTCTCGGTGAATGAGAACAGCTGCAGCTTGTTATTGGAGGCCTGACGGGCCATAGAGCATAAACTCCGCTGTCCTAGATTGAATCTGCGTGGTGGTGCTGGAAGAGAGATAAAAGCTCATTTACATCCTGTATGCACCACAGGGGCAACTAGCTGTACATCACGTAACATCTCCTCGGTGAATGAGAACAGCTGCAGCTTGTTAGGGTAGGCTGATCGTGCGGGCCATAGACAGTGAACTCCTCTGTCCTCGATTGGATCGCTATGTGGTGCTGCAAGAGTTGATCAAGGCTCATTTATAATCTCTCTACACCACCGGGTAAGTAGCTGTATATCAGGAAATACCTCCGAGCTGAATGATTACAGCTGCAGCTTGATAGGGTAGGCTCGTGGGGCCATGGCGAATAAACTCCGCTGTCCTAGATTCAATCGGCTTTGGGGTGCTGGAAGTGAGATAATGGCTCTTTTGTGTCCTCTTCGCACCAGCGGGGTTAGTAATTGTATAGCAGGAAATAGCTGCACGGTGAATGAGAACAGCTGCAGCTTGTTAAGGTAGCCTGGTGGGATCATTGCGAGTGAACTCCGCTCTTCTCGAAGGGATCTGCTTTATGGTGCTGGAAGAGAAATAAAGGCTATACGCACAACGCAGGTAAATATCAGGGAATATCTCCTCGGTGAATGAGAACAGCTGCAGCTTGTTTGGGTAGGCTTCGGGCCAAAGCGCGAAAACTCCGCTGTCTTCGATTGAATCTGATTTGTGCTGCGGGAAGAGAGATAAAGGCTCATTTGTGTCCTATACGCTCCAGCGGAGTAAGTAGGAAATATTAGGAAATATCTCCAGGGTGAATTAGTACAGCTGCAGCTTGTTCATGTACGCTGGTCGGGACTTAGCGAGTGACCCCCGCTGTTCTCAGAGGTAGGATGTGCTCTGTGTTGCTGGAAGAGAGATAAAGGCTCACTTGTGTCCTGTAGGCACCAGCGGGGTAAGTCGCCCTATATCAGGGACTATCCCCTGAGTGAATGAGAACAGCTGCTCCTCCGTACTGTAGGCCGGTCAGGCCATAGCGAGTGAACGCCACTGTCCTCCATAGGATCTGCTATATTGAGTAAACGCTGCTGTCCCTGACAAGATCTGAATTGGTGTGCTGGAAGAGGGATAAAGGATAATTTATGTATTTTACGCACCACCGAGATGAATACCTTCTCGGTGAAAGAGAACAGCTGCAGCTTGTTATTGTAGGCCTGACGGGCCATAGAGAGTAAACTCCGCTGTCCTAGACTAAATCTGCGTGGTGGTGCTGGAAGAGAGATAAAGGCTCATTTACATCCTGTATGCACCACAGGGGCAACTAGCTGTACATCACGTAACATCTCCTCGGTGAATGAGAACAGCTGCAGCTTGTTAGGGTAGGCTGATCGGGCGGGCCATAGACAGTGAACTCCTCTGTCCTCGATTGGATCGCTATGTGGTGCTGCAAGAGTGATCAAGGCTCATTTATAATCTCTCTACACCACCGGGTAAGTAGCTGTATATCAGGAAATACCTCCGAGCTGAATGATTACAGCTGCAGCTTGATAGGGTAGGCTCGTGGGGCCATGGCGAATAAACTCCGCTGTCCTAGATTCAATCGGCTTTGGGGTGCTGGAAGTGAGATAATGGCTCTTTTGTGTCCTCTTCGCACCAGCGGGGTTAATAATTGTATAGCAGGAAATAGCTCCGCGGTGAATGAGAACAGCTGCAGCTTGTTAAGGTAGCCTGGTGGGATCATTGCGAGTGAACTCCGCTCTTCTCGAAGGGATCTGCTTTATGGTGCTGGAAGAGAAATAAAGGCTATACGCACAACGCAGGTAAATATCAGGGAATATCTCCTCGGTGAATGAGAACAGCTGCAGCTTGTTTGGGTAGGCCTTCGGGCCAAAGCGCGAAAACTCCGCTGTCTTCGATTGAATCTGATTTGTGCTGCGGGAAGAGAGATAAAGGCTCATTTGTGTCCTATACGCTCCAGCGGAGTAAGTAGGAAATATTAGGAAATATCTCCAGGGTGAATTAGTACAGCTGCAGCTTGTTCATGTACGCTGGTCGGGACTTAGCGAGTGACCCCCGCTGTTCTCAGAGGTAGGATGTGCTCTGTGTTGCTGGAAGAGAGATAAAGGCTCACTTGTGTCCTGTAGGCACCAGCGGGGTAAGTCGCCCTATATCAGGGACTATCCCCTGAGTGAATGAGAACAGCTGCTCCTCCGTACTGTAGGCCGGTCAGGCCATAGCGAGTGAACGCCACTGTCCTCCATAGGATCTGCTATATTGAGTAAACGCCGCTGTCCCTGACAAGATCTGCATTGGTGTGCTGGAAGAGCGATAAAGGATAATTTATGTATTTTACGCACCACCGAGATGAATACCTTCTCGGTGAATGAGAACAGCTGCAGCTTGTTATTGGAGGCCTGACGGGCCATAGAGCATAAACTCCGCTGTCCTAGATTGAATCTGCGTGGTGGTGCTGGAAGAGAGATAAAAGCTCATTTACATCCTGTATGCACCACAGGGGCAACTAGCTGTACATCACGTAACATCTCCTCGGTGAATGAGAACAGCTGCAGCTTGTTAGGGTAGGCTGATCGTGCGGGCCATAGACAGTGAACTCCTCTGTCCTCGATTGGATCGCTATGTGGTGCTGCAAGAGTGATCAAGGCTCATTTATAATCTCTCTACACCACCGGGTAAGTAGCTGTATATCAGGAAATACCTCCGAGCTGAATGATTACAGCTGCAGCTTTATAGGGTAGGCTCTTGGGGCCATAGCGAATAAACTCCGCTGTCCTAGATTCAATCGGCTTTGGGGTGCTGGAAGTGAGATAATGGCTCTTTTGTGTCCTCTTCGCACCAGCGGGGTTAGTAATTGTATAGCAGGAAATAGCTCCACGGTGAATGAGAACAGCTGCAGCTTGTTAAGGTAGCCTGGTGGGATCATTGCGAGTGAACTCCGCTCTTCTCGAAGGGATCTGCTTTATGGTGCTGGTAGAGAAATAAAGGCTATACGCCCAACGCAGGTAAATATCAGGGAATATCTCCTCGGTGAATGAGAACAGCTGCAGCTTGTTTAGGTAGGCCTTCGGGCCAAAGCCCGAAAACTCCGCTGTCTTCGATTGAATCTGATTTGTGCTGCGGGAAGAGAGATAAAGGCTCATTTGTGTCCTATACGATCCAGCGGAGTAAGTAGGAAATATTAGGAAATAGCTCCAGGGTTAATTAGTACAGCTGCAGCTTGTTCATGTACGCTGGTCGGGACTTAGCGAGTGACCCCCGCTGTTCTCAGAGGTAGGATGTGCTCTGTGTTGCTGGAAGAGAGATAAAGGCTCACTTGTGTCCTGTAGGCACCAGCGGGGTAAGTCGCCCTATGTCAGGGACTATCTCCTGAGTGAATGAGAACAGCTGCTGCTCCGTACTGTAGGCCGGTCAGGCCATAGCGAGTGAACGCCACTGTCCTCCATAGGATCTGCTATATTGAGTAAACGCCGCTGTCCCTGACAAGATCTGCATTGGTGTGCTGGAAGAGCGATAAAGGATAATTTATGTATTTTACGCACCACCGAGATGAATACCTTCTCGGTGAATGAGAACAACTGCAGCTTGTTATTGGAGGCCTGACGGGCCATAGAGCATAAACTCCGCTGTCCTAGATTGAATCTGCGTGGTGGTGCTGGAAGAGAGATAAAAGCTCATTTACATCCTGTATGCACCACAAGGGCAACTAGCTGTACATCACGTAACATCTCCTCGGTGAATGAGAACAGCTGCAGCTTGTTAGGGTAGGCTGATCGTGCGGGCCATAGACAGTGAACTCCTCTGTCCTCGATTGGATCGCTATGTGGTGCTGCAAGAGTTGATCAAGGCTCATTTATAATCTCTCTACACCACCGGGTAAGTAGCTGTATATCAGGAAATACCTCCGAGCTGAATGATTACAGCTGCAGCTTGATAGGGTAGGCTCGTGGGGCCATAGCGAATAAACTCCGCTGTCCTAGATTCAATCGGCTTTGGGGTGCTGGAAGTGAGATAATGGCTCTTTTGTGTCCTCTTCGCACCAGCGGGGTTAGTAATTGTATAGCAGGAAATAGCTGCACGGTGAATGAGAACAGCTGCAGCTTGTTAAGGTAGCCTGGTGGGATCATTGCGAGTGAACTCCGCTCTTCTCGAAGGGATCTGCTTTATGGTGCTGGAAGAGAAATAAAGGCTATACGCACAACGCAGGTAAATATCAGGGAATATCTCTCGGTGAATGAGAACAGCTGCAGTTGTTTGGGTAGGCCTTCGGGCCAAAGCGCGAAAACTCCGCTGTCTTCGATTGAATCTGATTTGTGCTGCGGGATAAAGGCTCATTTGTGTCCTATACGCTCCAGCGGAGTAAGTAGGAAATATTAGGAAATATCTCCAGGGTGAATTAGTACAGCTGCAGCTTGTTCATGTACGCTGGTCGGGACTTAGCGAGTGACCCCCGCTGTTCTCAGAGGTAGGATGTGCTCTGTGTTGCTGGAAGAGAGATAAAGGCTCACTTGTGTCCTGTAGGCACCAGCGTGGTAAGTCGCCCTATGTCAGGGACTATCTCCTGAGTGAATGAGAACAGCTGCTGCTCCGTACTGTAGGCCGGTCAGGCCATAGCGAGTGAACGCCACTGTCCTCCATAGGATCTGCTATATTGAGTAAACGCCGCTGTCCCTGACAAGATCTGCATTGGTGTGCTGGAAGAGCGATAAAGGATAATTTATGTATTTTACGCACCACCGAGATGAATACCTTCTTGGTGAATGAGAACAACTGCAGCTTGTTATTGGAGGCCTGACGGGCCATAGAGCATAAACTCCGCTGTCCTAGATTGAATCTGCGTGGTCGTGCTGGAATTGAGATAAAAGCTCATTTACATCCTGTATGCACCACAGGGGCAACTAGCTGTCCATCACGTAACATCTCCTCGGTGAATGAGAACAGCTGCAGCTTGTTAGGGTAGGCTGATCGGGCGGGCCATAGACAGTGAACTCCTCTGTCCTCGATTGGATCGCTATGTGGTGCTGCAAGAGTTGATCAAGGCTCATTTATAATCTCTCTACACCACCGGGTAAGTAGCTGTATATCAGGAAATACCTCCGAGCTGAATGATTACAGCTGCAGCTTGATAGGGTAGGCTCGTGGGGCCATAGCGAATAAACTCCGCTGTCCTAGATTCAATCGGCTTTGAGGTGCTGGAAGTGAGATAATGGCTCTTTTGTGTCCTCTTCGCACCAGCGGGGTTAGTAATTGTATAGCAGGAAATAGCTCCACGGTGAATGAGAACAGCTGCAGCTTGTTAAGGTAGCCTGGTGGGATCATTGCGAGTGAACTCCGCTCTTCTCGAAGGGATCTGCTTTATGGTGCTGGAAGAGAAATAAAGGCTATACGCACAACGCTGGTAAATATCAGGGAATATCTCCTCGGTGAATGAGAACAGCTGCAGCTTGTTTGGGTAGGCCTTCGGGCCAAAGCCGAAAACTCCGCTGTCTTCGATTGAATCTGATTTGTGCTGCGGGAAAGAGAGATAAAGGCTCATTTGTGTCCTATACGCTCCAGCGGAGTAAGTAGGAAATATTAGGAAATAGCTCCAGGGTGAATTAGTACAGCTGCAGCTTGTTCATGTACGCTGGTCGGGACTTAGCGAGTGACCCCCGCTGTTCTCAGAGGTAGGATGTGCTCTGTGTTGCTGGAAGAGAGATAAAGGCTCACTTGTGTCCTGTAGGCACCAGCGGGGTAAGTCGCCCTATATCAGGGACTATCCCCTGAGTGAATGAGAACAGCTGCTCCTCCGTACTGTAGGCCGGTCAGGCCATAGCGAGTGAACGCCACTGTCCTCCATAGGATCTGCTATATTGAGTAAACGCCGCTGTCCCTGACAAGATCTGCATTGGTGTGCTGGAAGAGCGATAAAGGATAATTTATGTATTTTACGCACCACCGAGATGAATACCTTCTCGGTGAATGAGAACAGCTGCAGCTTGTTATTGGAGGCCTGACGGGCCATAGAGCATAAACTCCGCTGTCCTAGATTGAATCTGCGTGGTGGTGCTGGAAGAGAGATAAAAGCTCATTTACATCCTGTATGCACCACAGGGGCAACTAGCTGTACATCACGTAACATCTCCTCGGTGAATGAGAACAGCTGCAGCTTGTTAGGGTAGGCTGATCGGCGGGCCATAGACAGTGAACTCCTCTGTCCTCGATTGGATCGCTATGTGGTGCTGCAAGAGTGATCAAGGCTCATTTATAATCTCTCTACACCACCGGGTAAGTAGCTGTATATCAGGAAATACCTCCGAGCTGAATGATTACAGCTGCAGCTTGATAGGGTAGGCTCTTGGGGCCATAGCGAATAAACTCCGCTGTCCTAGATTCAATCGGCTTTGGGGTGCTGGAAGTGAGATAATGGCTCTTTTGTGTCCTCTTCGCACCAGCGGGGTTAGTAATTGTATAGCAGGAAATAGCTCCACGGTGAATGAGAACAGCTGCAGCTTGTTAAGGTAGCCTGGTGGGATCATTGCGAGTGAACTCCGCTCTTCTCGAAGGGATCTGCTTTATGGTGCTGGAAGAGAAATAAAGGCAATACGCACAACGCAGGTAAATATCAGGGAATATCTCCTCGGTGAATGAGAACAGCTGCAGTTGTTTAGGGTAGGCCTTCGGGCCAAAGCGCGAAAACTCCGCTGTCTTCGATTGAATCTGATTTGTGCTGCGGGAAGAGAGATAAAGGCTCATTTGTGTCCTATACGCTCCAGCGGAGTAAGTAGGAAATATTAGGAAATATCTCCAGGGTGAATTAGTACAGCTGCAGCTTGTTCATGTACGCTGGTCGGGACTTAGCGAGTGACCCCCGCTGTTCTCAGAGGTAGGATGTGCTCTGTGTTGCTGGAAGAGAGATAAAGGCTCACTTGTGTCCTGTAGGCACCAGCGGGGTAAGTCGCCCTATATCAGGGACTATCCCCTGAGTGAATGAGAACAGCTGCTCCTCCGTACTGTAGGCCGGTCAGGCCATAGCGAGTGAACGCCACTGTCCTCCATAGGATCTGCTATATTGAGTAAACGCCGCTGTCCCTGACAAGATCTGCATTGGTGTGCTGGAAGAGCGATAAAGGATAATTTATGTATTTTACGCACCACCGAGATGAATACCTTCTCGGTGAATGAGAACAGCTGCAGCTTGTTATTGGAGGCCTGACGGGCCATAGAGCATAAACTCCGCTGTCCTAGATTGAATCTGCGTGGTGGTGCTGGAAGAGAGATAAAAGCTCATTTACATCCTGTATGCACCACAGGGGCAACTAGCTGTACATCACGTAACATCTCCTCGGTGAATGAGAACAGCTGCAGCTTGTTAGGGTAGGCTGATCGTGCGGGCCATAGACAGTGAACTCCTCTGTCCTCGATTGGATCGCTATGTGGTGCTGCAAGAGTTGATCAAGGCTCATTTATAATCTCTCTACACCACCGGGTAAGTAGCTGTATATCAGGAAATACCTCCGAGCTGAATGATTACAGCTGCAGCTTGATAGGGTAGGCTCGTGGGGCCATGGCGAATAAACTCCGCTGTCCTAGATTCAATCGGCTTTGGGGTGCTGGAAGTGAGATAATGGCTCTTTTGTGTCCTCTTCGCACCAGCGGGGTTAGTAATTGTATAGCAGGAAATAGCTGCACGGTGAATGAGAACAGCTGCAGCTTGTTATGGTAGCCTGGTGGGATCATTGCGAGTGAACTCCGCTCTTCTCGAAGGGATCTGCTTTATGGTGCTGGAAGAGAAATAAAGGCTATACGCACAACGCAGGTAAATATCAGGGAATATCTCCTCGGTGAATGAGAACAGCTGCAGCTTGTTTGGGTAGGGCTTCGGGCCAAAGCGCGAAAACTCCGCTGTCTTCGATTGAATCTGATTTGTGCTGCGGGAAGAGAGATAAAGGCTCATTTGTGTCCTATACGCTCCAGCGGAGTAAGTAGGAAATATTAGGAAATATCTCCAGGGTGAATTAGTACAGCTGCAGCTTGTTCATGTACGCTGGTCGGGACTTAGCGAGTGACCCCCGCTGTTCTCAGAGGTAGGATGTGCTCTGTGTTGCTGGAAGAGAGATAAAGGCTCACTTGTGTCCTGTAGGCACCAGCGGGGTAAGTCGCCCTATATCAGGGACTATCCCCTGAGTGAATGAGAACAGCTGCTCCTCCGTACTGTAGGCCGGTCAGGCCATAGCGAGTGAACGCCACTGTCCTCCATAGGATCTGCTATATTGAGTAAACGCGCTGTCCCTGACAAGATCTGCAATTGGTGTGCTGGAAGAGCGATAAAGGATAATTTATGTATTTTACGCACCACCGAGATGAATACCTTCTCGGTGAATGAGAACAGCTGCAGCTTGTTATTGGAGGCCTGACGGGCCATAGAGCGTAAACTCCGCTGTCCTAGATTGAATCTGCGTGGTGGTGCTGGAAGAGAGATAAAGGCTCATTTACATCCTGTATGCACCACAGGGGCAACTAGCTGTACATCACGTAACATCTCCTCGGTGAATGAGAACAGCTGCAGCTTGTTAGGGTAGGCTGATCGGGCGGGCCATAGACAGTGAACTCCTCTGTCCTCGATTGGATCGCTATGTGGTGCTGCAAGAGTTGATCAAGGCTCATTTATAATCTCTCTACACCACCGGGTAAGTAGCTGTATATCAGGAAATACCTCCGAGCTGAATGATTACAGCTGCAGCTTGATAGGGTAGGCTCGTGGGGCCATGGCGAATAAACTCCGCTGTCCTAGATTCAATCGGCTTTGGGGTGCTGGAAGTGAGATAATGGCTCTTTTGTGTCCTCTTCGCACCAGCGGGGTTAGTAATTGTATAGCAGGAAATAGCTCCACGGTGAATGAGAACAGCTGCAGCTTGTTAAGGTAGCCTGGTGGGATCATTGCGAGTGAACTCCGCTCTTCTCGAAGGGATCTGCTTTATGGTGCTGGAAGAGAAATAAAGGCTATACGCACAACGCAGGTAAATATCAGGGAATATCTCCTCGGTGAATGAGAACAGCTGCAGTTGTTTGGGTAGGCCTTCGGGCCAAAGCGCGAAAACTCCGCTGTCTTCGATTGAATCTGATTTGTGCTGCGGGAAGAGAGATAAAGGCTCATTTGTGTCCTATACGCTCCAGCGGAGTAAGTAGGAAATATTAGGAAATATCTCCAGGGTGAATTAGTACAGCTGCAGCTTGTTCATGTACGCTGGTCGGGACTTAGCGAGTGACCCCCGCTGTTCTCAGAGGTAGGATGTGCTCTGTGTTGCTGGAAGAGAGATAAAGGCTCACTTGTGTCCTGTAGGCACCAGCGGGGTAAGTCGCCCTATATCAGGGACTATCCCCTGAGTGAATGAGAACAGCTGCTCCTCCGTACTGTAGGCCGGTCAGGCCATAGCGAGTGAACGCCACTGTCCTCCATAGGATCTGCTATATTGAGTAAACGCCGCTGTCCCTGACAAGATCTGCATTGGTGTGCTGGAAGAGCGATAAAGGATAATTTATGTATTTTACGCACCACCGAGATGAATACCTTCTCGGTGAATGAGAACAGCTGCAGCTTGTTATTGGAGGCCTGACGGGCCATAGAGCATAAACTCCGCTGTCCTAGATTGAATCTGCGTGGTGGTGCTGGAAGAGAGATAAAAGCTCATTTACATCCTGTATGCACCACAGGGGCAACTAGCTGTACATCACGTAACATCTCCTCGGTGAATGAGAACAGCTGCAGCTTGTTAGGGTAGGCTGATCGGGCGGGCCATAGACAGTGAACTCCTCTGTCCTCGATTGGATCGCTATGTGGTGCTGGAAGAGTGATCAAGGCTCATTTATAATCTCTCTACACCACCGGGTAAGTAGCTGTATATCAGGAAATACCTCCGAGCTGAATGATTACAGCTGCAGCTTGATAGGGTAGGCTCTTGGGGCCATAGCGAATAAACTCCGCTGTCCTAGATTCAATCGGCTTTGGGGTGCTGGAAGTGAGATAATGGCTCTTTTGTGTCCTCTTCGCACCAGCGGGGTTAGTAATTGTATAGCAGGAAATAGCTCCACGGTGAATGAGAACAGCTGCAGCTTGTTAAGGTAGCCTGGTGGGATCATTGCGAGTGAACTCCGCTCTTCTCGAAGGGATCTGCTTTATGGTGCTGGAAGAGAAATAAAGGCTATACGCCCAACGCAGGTAAATATCAGGGAATATCTCCTCGGTGAATGAGAACAGCTGCAGCTTGTTTAGGTAGGCCTTCGGGCCAAAGCCCGAAAACTCCGCTGTCTTCGATTGAATCTGATTTGTGCTGCGGGAAGAGAGATAAAGGCTCATTTGTGTCCTATACGCTCCAGCGGAGTAAGTAGGAAATATTAGGAAATATCTCCAGGGTGAATTAGTACAGCTGCAGCTTGTTCATGTACGCTGGTCGGGACTTAGCGAGTGACCCCCGCTGTTCTCAGAGGTAGGATGTGCTCTGTGTTGCTGGAAGAGAGATAAAGGCTCACTTGTGTCCTGTAGGCACCAGCGGGGTAAGTCGCCCTATGTCAGGGACTATCTCCTGAGTGAATGAGAACAGCTGCTGCTCCGTACTGTAGGCCGGTCAGGCCATAGCGAGTGAACGCCACTGTCCTCCATAGGATCTGCTATATTGAGTAAACGCCGCTGTCCCTGACAAGATCTGCATTGGTGTGCTGGAAGAGCGATAAAGGATAATTTATGTATTTTACGCACCACCGAGATGAATACCTTCTCGGTGAATGAGAACAACTGCAGCTTGTTATTGGAGGCCTGACGGGCCATAGAGCATAAACTCCGCTGTCCTAGATTGAATCTGCGTGGTGGTGCTGGAAGAGAGATAAAAGCTCATTTACATCCTGTATGCACCACAGGGCAACTAGCTGTACATCACGTAACATCTCCTCGGTGAATGAGAACAGCTGCAGCTTGTTAGGGTAGGCTGATCGTGCGGGCCATAGACAGTGAACTCCTCTGTCCTCGATTGGATCGCTATGTGGTGCTGCAAGAGTTGATCAAGGCTCATTTATAATCTCTCTACACCACCGGGTAAGTAGCTGTATATCAGGAAATACCTCCGAGCTGAATGATTACAGCTGCAGCTTGATAGGGTAGGCTCGTGGGGCCATAGCGAATAAACTCCGCTGTCCTAGATTCAATCGGCTTTGGGGTGCTGGAAGTGAGATAATGGCTCTTTTGTGTCCTCTTCGCACCAGCGGGGTTAGTAATTGTATAGCAGGAAATAGCTCCACGGTGAATGAGAACAGCTGCAGCTTGTTAAGGTAGCCTGGTGGGATCATTGCGAGTGAACTCCGCTCTTCTCGAAGGGATCTGCTTTATGGTGCTGGAAGAGAAATAAAGGCTATACGCACAACGCAGGTAAATATCAGGGAATATCTCCTCGGTGAATGAGAACAGCTGCAGTTGTTTGGGTAGGCCTTCGGGCCAAAGCGCGAAAACTCCGCTGTCTTCGATTGAATCTGATTTGTGCTGCGGGATAAAGGCTCATTTGTGTCCTATACGCTCCAGCGGAGTAAGTAGGAAATATTAGGAAATATCTCCAGGGTGAATTAGTACAGCTGCAGCTTGTTCATGTACGCTGGTCGGGACTTAGCGAGTGACCCCCGCTGTTCTCAGAGGTAGGATGTGCTCTGTGTTGCTGGAAGAGAGATAAAGGCTCACTTGTGTCCTGTAGGCACCAGCGTGGTAAGTCGCCCTATGTCAGGGACTATCTCCTGAGTGAATGAGAACAGCTGCTGCTCCGTACTGTAGGCCGGTCAGGCCATAGCGAGTGAACGCCACTGTCCTCCATAGGATCTGCTATATTGAGTAAACGCCGCTGTCCCTGACAAGATCTGCATTGGTGTGCTGGAAGAGCGATAAAGGATAATTTATGTATTTTACGCACCACCGAGATGAATACCTTCTTGGTGAATGAGAACAACTGCAGCTTGTTATTGGAGGCCTGACGGGCCATAGAGCATAAACTCCGCTGTCCTAGATTGAATCTGCGTGGTCGTGCTGGAATTGAGATAAAAGCTCATTTACATCCTGTATGCACCACAGGGGCAACTAGCTGTCCATCACGTAACATCTCCTCGGTGAATGAGAACAGCTGCAGCTTGTTAGGGTAGGCTGATCGGGCGGGCCATAGACAGTGAACTCCTCTGTCCTCGATTGGATCGCTATGTGGTGCTGCAAGAGTTGATCAAGGCTCATTTATAATCTCTCTACACCACCGGGTAAGTAGCTGTATATCAGGAAATACCTCCGAGCTGAATGATTACAGCTGCAGCTTGATAGGGTAGGCTCGTGGGGCCATAGCGAATAAACTCCGCTGTCCTAGATTCAATCGGCTTTGAGGTGCTGGAAGTGAGATAATGGCTCTTTTGTGTCCTCTTCGCACCAGCGGGGTAAGTAATTGTATAGCAGGAAATAGCTCCACGGTGAATGAGAACAGCTGCAGCTTGTTAAGGTAGCCTGGTGGGATCATTGCGAGTGAACTCCGCTCTTCTCGAAGGGATCTGCTTTATGGTGCTGGAAGAGAAATAAAGGCTATACGCACAACGCTGGTAAATATCAGGGAATATCTCCTCGGTGAATGAGAACAGCTGCAGTTGTTTGGGTAGGCCTTCGGGCCAAAGCGCGAAAACTCCGCTGTCTTCGATTGAATCTGATTTGTGCTGCGGAAAGAGAGATAAAGGCTCATTTGTGTCCTATACGCTCCAGCAGAGTAAGTAGGAAATATCTCCAGGGTGAATTAGTACAGCTGCAGCTTGTTCATGTACGCTGGTCGGGACTTAGCGAGTGACCCCCGCTGTTCTCAGAGGTAGGATGTGCTCTGTGTTGCTGGAAGACAGAGAAAGGCTCACTTGTGTCCTGTAGGCACCAGCGGGGTAAGTCGCCCTATATCAGGGACTATCCCCTGAGTGAATGAGAACAGCTGCTCCTCCGTACTGTAGGCCGGTCAGGCCATAGCGAGTGAACGCCACTGTCCTCCATAGGATCTGCTATATTGAGTAAACGCCGCTGTCCCTGACAAGATCTGCATTGGTGTGCTGGAAGAGCGATAAAGGATAATTTATGTATTTTATGCACCACCGAGATGAATACCTTCTCGGTGAATGAGAACAGCTGCAGCTTGTTATTGGAGGCCTGACGGGCCATAGAGCATAAACTCCGCTGTCCTAGATTGAATCTGCGTGGTGGTGCTGGAAGAGAGATAAAAGCTCATTTACATCCTGTATGCACCACAGGGGCAAATAGCTGTACATCACGTAACATCTCCTCGGTGAATGAGAACAGCTGCAGCTTGTTAGGGTAGGCTGATCGGGCGGGCCATAGACAGTGAACTCCTCTGTCCTCGATTGGATCGCTATGTGGTGCTGGAAGAGTGATCAAGGCTCATTTATAATCTCTCTACACCACCGGGTAAGTAGCTGTATATCAGGAAATACCACCGAGCTGAATGATTACAGCTGCAGCTTGATAGGGTAGGCTCTTGGGGCCATAGCGAATAAACTCCGCTGTCCTAGATTCAATCGGCTTTGGGGTGCTGGAAGTGAGATAATGGCTCTTTTGTGTCCTCTTCGCACCAGCGGGGTTAGTAATTGTATAGCAGGAAATAGCTCCACGGTGAATGAGAACAGCTGCAGCTTGTTAAGGTAGCCTGGTGGGATCATTGCGAGTGAACTCCGCTCTTCTCGAAGGGATCTGCTTTATGGTGCTGGAAGAGAAATAAAGGCTATACGCCCAACGCAGGTAAATATCAGGGAATATCTCCTCGGTGAATGAGAACAGCTGCAGCTTGTTTAGGTAGGCCTTCGGGCCAAAGCCCGAAAACTCCGCTGTCTTCGATTGAATCTGATTTGTGCTGCGGGAAGAGAGATAAAGGCTCATTTGTGTCCTATACGCTCCAGCGGAGTAAGTAGGAAATATTAGGAAATATCTCCAGGGTGAATTAGTACAGCTGCAGCTTGTTCATGTACGCTGGTCGGGACTTAGCGAGTGACCCCCGCTGTTCTCAGAGGTAGGATGTGCTCTGTGTTGCTGGAAGAGAGATAAAGGCTCACTTGTGTCCTGTAGGCACCAGCGGGGTAAGTCGCCCTATGTAAGGGACTATCTCCTGAGTGAATGAGAACAGCTGCTGCTCCGTACTGTAGGCCGGTCAGGCCATAGCGAGTGAACGCCACTGTCCTCCATAGGATCTGCTATATTGAGTAAACGCCGCTGTCCCTGACAAGATCTGCATTGGTGTGCTGGAAGAGCGATAAAGGATAATTTATGTATTTTACGCACCACCGAGATGAATACCTTCTCGGTGAATGAGAACAACTGCAGCTTGTTATTGGAGGCCTGACGGGCCATAGAGCATAAACTCCGCTGTCCTAGATTGAATCTGCGTGGTGGTGCTGGAAGAGAGATAAAAGCTCATTTACATCCTGTATGCACCACAGGGGCAACTAGCTGTACATCACGTAACATCTCCTCGGTGAATGAGAACAGCTGCAGCTTGTTAGGGTAGGCTGATCGTGCGGGCCATAGACAGTGAACTCCTCTGTCCTCGATTGGATCGCTATGTGGTGCTGCAAGAGTTGATCAAGGCTCATTTATAATCTCTCTACACCACCGGGTAAGTAGCTGTATATCAGGAAATACCTCCGAGCTGAATGATTACAGCTGCAGCTTGATAGGGTAGGCTCGTGGGGCCATAGCGAATAAACTCCGCTGTCCTAGATTCAATCGGCTTTGGGGTGCTGGAAGTGAGATAATGGCTCTTTTGTGTCCTCTTCGCACCAGCGGGGTTAGTAATTGTATAGCAGGAAATAGCTCCACGGTGAATGAGAACAGCTGCAGCTTGTTAAGGTAGCCTGGTGGGATCATTGCGAGTGAACTCCGCTCTTCTCGAAGGGATCTGCTTTATGGTGCTGGAAGAGAAATAAAGGCAATACGCACAACGCAGGTAAATATCAGGGAATATCTCCTCGGTGAATGAGAACAGCTGCAGTTGTTTGGGTAGGCCTTCGGGCCAAAGCGCGAAAACTCCGCTGTCTTCGATTGAATCTGATTTGTGCTGCGGGAAGAGAGATAAAGGCTCATTTGTGTCCTATACGCTCCAGCGGAGTAAGTAGGAAATATTAGGAAATATCTCCAGGGTGAATTAGTACAGCTGCAGCTTGTTCATGTACGCTGGTCGGGACTTAGCGAGTGACCCCCGCTGTTCTCAGAGGTAGGATGTGCTCTGTGTTGCTGGAAGAGAGATAAAGGCTCACTTGTGTCCTGTAGGCACCAGCGGGGTAAGTCGCCCTATATCAGGGACTATCCCCTGAGTGAATGAGAACAGCTGCTCCTCCGTACTGTAGGCCGGTCAGGCCATAGCGAGTGAACGCCACTGTCCTCCATAGGATCTGCTATATTGAGTAAACGCCGCTGTCCCTGACAAGATCTGCAATGGTGTGCTGGAAGAGCGATAAAGGATAATTTATGTATTTTACGCACCACCGTAATGAATACCTTCTCGGTGAATGAGAACAGCTGCAGCTTGTTATTGGAGGCCTGACGGGCCATAGAGCATAAACTCCGCTGTCCTAGATTGAATCTGCGTGGTGGTGCTGGAAGAGAGATAAAAGCTCATTTACATCCTGTATGCACCACAGGGGCAACTAGCTGTACATCACGTAACATCTCCTCGGTGAATGAGAACAGCTGCAGCTTGTTAGGGTAGGCTGATCGTGCGGGCCATAGACAGTGAACTCCCCTGTCCTCGATTGGATCGCTATGTGGTGCTGCAAGAGTTGATCAAGGCTCATTTATAATCTCTCTACACCACCGGGTAAGTAGCTGTATATCAGGAAATACCTCCGAGCTGAATGATTACAGCTGCAGCTTGATAGGGTAGGCTCGTGGGGCCATGGCGAATAAACTCCGCTGTCCTAGATTCAATCGGCTTTGGGGTGCTGGAAGTGAGATAATGGCTCTTTTGTGTCCTCTTCGCACCAGCGGGGTTAGTAATTGTATAGCAGGAAATAGCTGCACGGTGAATGAGAACAGCTGCAGCTTGTTATGGTAGCCTGGTGGGATCATTGCGAGTGAACTCCGCTCTTCTCGAAGGGATCTGCTTTATGGTGCTGGAAGAGAAATAAAGGCTATACGCACAACGCAGGTAAATATCAGGGAATATCTCCTCGGTGAATGAGAACAGCTGCAGCTTGTTTGGGTAGGGCTTCGGGCCAAAGCGCGAAAACTCCGCTGTCTTCGATTGAATCTGATTTGTGCTGCGGAAAGAGAGATAAAGGCTCATTTGTGTCCTATACGCTCCAGCGGAGTAAGTAGGAAATATTAGGAAATATCTCCAGGGTGAATTAGTACAGCTGCAGCTTGTTCATGTACGCTGGTCGGGACTTAGCGAGTGACCCCCGCTGTTCTCAGAGGTAGGATGTGCTCTGTGTTGCTGGAAGAGAGATAAAGGCTCACTTGTGTCCTGTAGGCACCAGCGGGGTAAGTCGCCCTATATCAGGGACTATCCCCTGAGTGAATGAGAACAGCTGCTCCTCCGTACTGTAGGCCGGTCAGGCCATAGCGAGTGAACGCCACTGTCCTCCATAGGATCTGCTATATTGAGTAAACGCTGCTGTACCTGACAAGATCTGAATTGCTGTGCTGGAAGAGGGATAAAGGATAATTTATGTATTTTACGCACCACCGAGATGAATACCTTCTCGGTGAAAGAGAACAGCTGCAGCTTGTTATTGTAGGCCTGACGGGCCATAGAGAGTAAACTCCGCTGTCCTAGACTAAATCTGCGTGGTGGTGCTGGAAGAGAGATAAAGGCTCATTTACATCCTGTATGCACCACAGGGGCAACTAGCTGTACATCACGTAACATCTCCTCGGTGAATGAGAACAGCTGCAGCTTGTTAGGGTAGGCTGATCGGGCGGGCCATAGACAGTGAACTCCTCTGTCCTCGATTGGATCGCTATGTGGTGCTGCAAGAGTGATCAAGGCTCATTTATAATCTCTCTACACCACCGGGTAAGTAGCTGTATATCAGGAAATACCTCCGAGCTGAATGATTACAGCTGCAGCTTGATAGGGTAGGCTCGTGGGGCCATGGCGAATAAACTCCGCTGTCCTAGATTCAATCGGCTTTGGGGTGCTGGAAGTGAGATAATGGCTCTTTTGTGTCCTCTTCGCACCAGCGGGGTTAATAATTGTATAGCAGGAAATAGCTCCGCGGTGAATGAGAAAAGCTGCAGCTTGTTAAGGTAGCCTGGTGGGATCATTGCGAGTGAACTCCGCTCTTCTCGAAGGGATCTGCTTTATGGTTCTGGAAGAGAAATAAAGGCTATACGCACAACGCAGGTAAATATCAGGGAATATCTCCTCGGTGAATGAGAACAGCTGCAGTTGTTTGGGTAGGCCTTCGGACCAAAGC